>NW_026778208.1:1743167-2043167 GCF_025265405.1 Mesoplodon densirostris
AGTGATAAAGGACAACTATCGTCCAAAAATCTGTTGAGGGAAGTCAACGAGGGCGGACTTGAAAGCGAGGCAAAATAGCAGGAAACAGATTTCAAGAGGTACGTTGGAATCGCCTGTAAAGCACAGGAAGAGGGGCACAACTTGGACAATGGTGCACTTGGCCAAAAAGGGCGTATGCGTTTTCTCCTGAATATATTCAGGAGAAAACGCATACGCCCTTTTTGGCCAAGCAAGCAAGCGGCAATGCAAATCTGCACTACAAAGAAGTATCACTTCCCACCGGTCAAAAGGGACATCCACAAAATGTGTAAAAACCAGAAGGCAAGACAGGCCCTGGAGAACAGGGAGCCTTGTTATGCTGATGGGCGGGATGTAAATTGCCAACTGCCTCACTGGAGGAGTGCATTGTGATCCCTAAAACAAGTAAACAACAGAGCTACAGAGCCAAGGCCACTTCCAGTCTAGGGAATATACCTGGGGAAAACTGAAAATCAATAAGAAAGAGCCACCTCCAAATTTAGGGCTGCACTGGCTACAAGAACCTCAACTTGGGTACACCTTAAATATCCCAGGAAATATAAAAATGGTTCAAAACATTGTGGTACTTACGTACGATGGAATATCCCTCAGCCATGAAATCAATGTCATAAGACCAGTAGCAGCAAAGTGAGTGGATTCAGGTACGATGATTCTAAGTGAAATAAGTCACACAGAAAAAGAAACTTATCATAAGATATCACTTATGAAGATCCTGTAAACATGGCTACACGTGAATTGAGTTACGAAAGAGAACAGAGTCTCACATTTAGAAAACACTCTTATGCCTGCATAAAGGGGAAGGAGAGGTGGGGTGATGCATAAACCCAGAGTTTGATATAAGCACAGGGACCGTTTCAAAAACCAACATTGGAATTGACAAGACCGACACCTTCCTCAGTGAAAGAGACTCAAACCCCGTATTTCCCACAGAGGAATATATCTGACATAGTAGAATCTTAAAACCTATGTATTGATATGACTCCATAAGGGAATCAAGCGTGGTCTACAGTGGCATAAACATGGCAGCGAGAATCAGCTCAAACCCACTATAAAAAGGAATTTCAAAAGCAAAACCAAAAAACAGGGAAATTCTTTACAATTCCTTCAGGGTGTCTGAGGAAACCTGGAAAGACCCTATCTACAATGACAGCTGGATGTGGCATAAGGCTGGACACTTGGGACTGAGAGGATTGGTGAGATTGGGTGAGCAATGCAGACCCTTTCAAGCAATAATGCATGGCCCCCATTCCATGGGTCCCAACTCTCCAGGTTCAAGGGAATATTACTACAGCTATAACATGTACAGGAAACCTAGAGAATGGACACACTGTGAATACGAAAGGTTTCTAAAACTCAACGAATAGTCCCTCTCCTGGTGCTCCAGTTTGACTTTCCAACTGCCTTACTATCAATCTCCCAACTTGGAGAGACAGGGCCCTTTAACCTCCTGGTTTGCACAGGTTCCCAATTTGGCAGAGGATGGAAGGGACGAGGGAGAACCCATGAGAGAGTAGCTGTTAGGCATTTGGACGGGCCACATGTCACTCTAATTTCCCGGCAGGAAGAAGAATTAACCAAGAGTCTCAGCCACCCACCGGGAACCAGTATAGGACATGATCCAAAATTTTGGACTTGCGTTCAGCTCACAAAAAACGAGTTGAGAAATGGAGCTCAGGGGCACAGCAATTCACAAACTGGCAGAGTGATAAAGGACAACTATCGTCCAAAAATCTGTTGAGGGAAGTCAACGAGGCGGACTTGAAAGCGAGGCAAAATAGCAGGAAACAGATTTCAAGAGGTACCTTGGAATCGCCTGTAAAGCACAGGAAGAGGGGCACAACTTGGACAATGGTGCACTTGGCCAAAAAGGGGCGTATGCGTTTTCCTCCTGAATATATTCAGGAGAAAACGCATACGCCCTTTTTGGCCAAGCAAGCAAGCGGGCAATGCAAATCTGCACTACAAAGAAGTATCACTTCCCCACCGGTCAAAAGGGACATCCACAAAATGTGTAAAAACCAGAAAGGCAAGACAGGCCCTGGAGAACAGGGAGCCTTGTTATGCTGATGGGCGGGATGTAAATTGCCAACTGCCTCACTGGAGGAGTGCATTGTGTTCCCTAAAACAAGTAAACAACAGAGCTACAGAGCCAAGGCCACTTCCAGTCTAGGGAATATACCTTGGAAAACTGAAAATCAATAAGAAAGAGCCACCTCCAAATTTAGGGCTGTACTGACTACAAGAACTTAAACTTGGGTACACCTTAAATATACCAGGAAATATAAAAATGGTTCAAAACATTGTGGGTGGTACTTACGTACGATGGAATATCCCTCAGCCATGAAATCAATGTCATAAGACCAGTAGCAGCAAAGTGAGTGGATTCAGGTACGATGATTCTAAGTGAAATAAGTCACACAGAAAAAAGAAACTTATCATAAGATATCACTTAGGAAGATCCTGTAAACATGGCTACACGTGAACTGAGTTAGGAAAGAGAACAGAGTCTCACATTTAGAAAACACTCTTATGCCTGCATAAAGGGGAATGAGAGGTGGGGTGATGCATAAAACCAGAGTTTGATATAAGCACAGGGACCGTTTCAAAAACCAACTTTGGAATTGACAAGACCGACACCTTCCTCAGTGAAAGAGACTCAAAACCCCATATTTCCCGCAGAGGAATATATCTGACTAGTAAGAATCTTAAAACCTATGTATTGATATGTCTCCATAAGGGAATCAAGTGTATCTAGAGTGGCATAAACATGGCAGCGAGAATCAGCTCAAACCCAGTATAAAAAGGAATTTCAAAAGCAAAACCAAAAAACAGGGAAATTCTTTACAATTCCTTCAGGGTGTCTGAGGAAACCTGGAAAGACCCTATCTACAATGACAGCTGTATGTGGCATAAGGCTGGACACTTGGGACTGAGAGGATTGGTGAGATTGGGTGAGCAAATGCAGACCCTTTCAAGCAATAATGCATGGCCCCCATTCCATGGGTCCCAACTCTCCAGGTTCAAGGGAATATTACTACAGCTATAACATGTACAGGAAACCTAGAGAATGGACACACTGTGAATACGAAAGGTTTCTAAAACTCAACGAATAGTCCCTCTCCTGGTGCTCCAGTTTGACTTTCTAACTGCCTTACTATCAATCTCCCAACTTGGAGAGACAGGCCCTTTAACCTCCTGGTTTGCACAGGTTCCCAATTTGGCAGAGGATGGAAGGGACGAGGGAGAACCCATGAGAGAGTAGCTGTTAGGCATTTGGACGGGCACATGTCACTCTAATTTCCCGGCAGGAAGAAGAATTAACCAAAGTCTCAGCCACCCACCGGGAACCAGTATAGGACATGATCCAAAATTTTGGACTTGCGTTCAGCTCACAAAAAACGAGTTGAGAAATGGAGCTCAGGGGCACAGCAATTCACAAACTGGCAGAGTGATAAAGGACAACTATCATCCAAAAATCTCTTGAGGGAAGTCAACGAGGTGGACTTGAAAGCGAGGCAAAATAGCAGGAAACAGATTTCAAGAGGTACGTTGGAATCGCCTGTAAAGCACAGGAAGAGGGGCACAACTTGGACAATGATGCACTTGGCCAAAAAGGGCGTATGCGTTTTCTCCTGAATATATTCAGGAGAAAACGCATACGCCCTTTTTGGCCAAGCAAGCAAGCGGGCAATGCAAATCTGCACTACAAAGAAGTATCACTTCCCACCGGTCAAAAGGGACATCCACAAAATGTGTAAAAACCAGAAAGGCAAGACAGGCCCTGGAGAACAGGGAGCCTTGTTATGCTGATGGGCGGGATGTAAATTGCCAACTGCCTCACTGGAGGAGTGCATTGTGTTCCCTAAAACAAGTAAACAACAGAGCTACAGAGCCAAGGCCACTTCCAGTCTAGGGAATATACCTTGGGAAAACTGAAAATCAATAAGAAAGAGCCACCTCCAAATTTAGGGCTGTACTGACTACAAAAACTTAAACTTGGGTACACCTTAAATATCCCAGGAAATATAAAAATGGTTCAAAACATTGTGGTACTTACGTACGATGGAATATCCCTCAGCCATGAAATCAATGTCATAAGACCAGTAGCAGCAAAGTGAGTGGATTCAGGTACGATGATTCTAAGTGAAATAAGTCACACAGAAAAAAGAAACTTATCATAAGATATCACTTAGGAAGATCCTGTAAACATGGCTACACGTGAACTGAGTTAGGAAAGAGAACAGAGTCTCACATTTAGAAAACACACTTATGCCTGCATAAAGGGGAATGAGAGGTGGGGTGATGCATAAAACCAGAGTTTGATATAAGCACAGGGACCGTTTCAAAAACCAACTTTGGAATTGACAAGACCGACACCTTCCTCAGTGAAAGAGACTCAAAACCCCATATTTCCCGCAGAGGAATATATCTGACTAGTAAGAATCTTAAAACCTATGTATTGATATGTCTCCATAAGGGAATCAAGTGTATCTAGAGTGGCATAAACATGGCAGCGAGAATCAGCTCAAACCCAGTATAAAAAGGAATTTCAAAAGCAAAACCAAAAAACAGGGAAATTCTTTACAATTCCTTCAGGGTGTCTGAGGAAACCTGGAAAGACCCTATCTACAATGACAGCTGTATGTGGCATAAGGCTGGACACTTGGGACTGAGAGGATTGGTGAGATTGGGTGAGCAAATGCAGACCCTTTCAAGCAATAATGCATGGCCCCCATTCCATGGGTCCCAACTCTCCAGGTTCAAGGGAATATTACTACAGCTATAACATGTACAGGAAACCTAGAGCATGGACACACTGTGAATACGAAAGGTTTCTAAAACTCAACGAATAGTCCCTCTCCTGGTGCTCCAGTTTGACTTTCTAACTGCCTTACTATCAATCTCCCAACTTGGAGAGACAGGCCCTTTAACCTCCTGGTTTGCACAGGTTCCCAATTTGGCAGAGGATGGAAGGGACGAGGGAGAACCCATGAGAGAGTAGCTGTTAGGCATTTGGACGGGCACATGTCACTCTAATTTCCCGGCAGGAAGAAGAATTAACCAAAGTCTCAGCCACCCACCGGGAACCAGTATAGGACATGATCCAAAATTTTGGACTTGCGTTCAGCTCACAAAAAACGAGTTGAGAAATGGAGCTCAGGGGCACAGCAATTCACAAACTGGCAGAGTGATAAAGGACAACTATCATCCAAAAATCTCTTGAGGGAAGTCAACGAGGTGGACTTGAAAGCGAGGCAAAATAGCAGGAAACAGATTTCAAGAGGTACGTTGGAATCGCCTGTAAAGCACAGGAAGAGGGGCACAACTTGGACAATGATGCACTTGGCCAAAAAGGGCGTATGCGTTTTCTCCTGAATATATTCAGGAGAAAACGCATACGCCCTTTTTGGCCAAGCAAGCAAGCGGGCAATGCAAATCTGCACTACAAAGAAGTATCACTTCCCACCGGTCAAAAGGGACATCCACAAAATGTGTAAAAACCAGAAAGGCAAGACAGGCCCTGGAGAACAGGGAGCCTTGTTATGCTGATGGGCGGGATGTAAATTGCCAACTGCCTCACTGGAGGAGTGCATTGTGTTCCCTAAAACAAGTAAACAACAGAGCTACAGAGCCAAGGCCACTTCCAGTCTAGGGAATATACCTGGGGAAAACTGAAAATCAATAAGAAAGAGCCACCTCCAAATTTAGGGCTGCACTGGCTACAAGAACCTCAACTTGGGTACACCTTAAATATCCCAGGAAATATAAAAATGGTTCAAAACATTGTGGTACTTACGTACGATGGAATATCCCTCAGCGATGAAATCAATGTCATAAGACCAGTAGCAGCAAAGTGAGTAGATTCAGGTACGATGATTCTAAGTGAAATAAGTCACACAGAAAAAGAAACTTATCATAAGATATCACTTATGAAGATCCTGTAAACATGGCTACACGTGAACTGAGTTAGGAAAGAGAACAGAGTCTCACATTTAGAAAACACTCTTATGCCTGCATAAAGGGGATGGAGAGGTCGGGTGATGCATAAAACCAGAGTTTGATATAAGCACAGGGACCGTTCCAAAAACCAACTTTGGAATAGACAAGACCTACACCTTCCTCAGTGAAAGAGACTCAAAACCCCATATTTCCCACAGAGGAATATATCTGACTAGTAAGAATCTTAAAACCTATGTATTGATATGTCTCCATAAGGGAATCAAGTGTGTCTAGAGTGGCATAAACATGGCAGCGAGAATCAGCTGAAACCCACTATAAAAAGGAATTTCAAAAGCAAAACCAAAAAACAGGGAAATTCTTTACAATTCCTTCAGGGTGTCTGAGGAAACCTGGAAAGACCCTATCTACAATGACAGCTGGATGTGGCATAAGGCTGGACACTTGGGACTGAGAGGATTGGTGAGATTGGGTGAGCAAATGCAGACCCTTTCAAGCAATAATGCATGGCCCCCATTCCATGGGTCCCAACTCTCCAGGTTCAAGGGAATATTACTACAGCTATAACATGTATAGGAAACCTGGAGAATGGACACACTGTGAATACGAAAGGTTTCTAAAACTCAACGAATAGTCCCTCTCCTGGTGCTCCAGTTTGACTTTCCAACTGCCTTACTATCAATCTCCCAACTTGGAGAGACAGGCCCTTTAACCTCCTGGTTTGCACAGGTTCCCAATTTGGCAGAGGATGGAAGGGACGAGGGAGAACCCATGAGAGAGTAGCTGTTAGGCATTTGGACGGGCACATGTCACTCTAATTTCCCGGCAGGAAGAAGAATTAACCAAAGTCTCAGCCACCCACCGGGAACCAGTATAGGACATGATCCAAAATTTTGGACTTGCGTTCAGCTCACAAAAAACGAGTTGAGAAATGGAGCTCAGGGGCACAGCAATTCACAAACTGGCAGAGTGATAAAGGACAACTATCGTCCAAAAATCTGTTGAGGGAAGTCAACGAGGCGGACTTGAAAGCGAGGCAAAATAGCAGGAAACAGATTTCAAGAGGTACCTTGGAATCGCCTGTAAAGCACAGGAAGAGGGGCACAACTTGGACAATGGTGCACTTGGCCAAAAAGGGCGTATGCGTTTTCTCCTGAATATATTCAGGAGAAAACGCATACGCCCTTTTTGGCCAAGCAAGCAAGCGGGCAATGCAAATCTGCACTACAAAGAAGTATCACTTCCCACCGGTCAAAAGGGACATCCACAAAATGTGTAAAAACCAGAAAGGCAAGACAGGCCCTGGAGAACTGGGAGCCTTGTTATGCTGATGGGCGGGATGTAAATTGCCAACTGCCTCACTGGAGGAGTGCATTGTGTTCCCTAAAACAAGTAAACAACAGAGCTACAGAGCCAAGGCCACTTCCAGTCTAGGGAATATACCTTGGGAAAACTGAAAATCAATAAGAAAGAGCCACCTCCAAATTTAGGGCTGCACTGACTACAAGAACCTCAACTTGGGTACACCTTAAATATCCCAGGAAATATAAAAATGGTTCAAAACATTTTGGTACTTACGTACGATGGAATATCCCTCAGCCATGAAATCAATGTCATAAGACCAGTAGCAGCAAAGTGAGTGGATTCAGGTACGATGATTCTAAGTGAAATAAGTCACACAGAAAATGAAACTTATCATAAGATATCACTTATGAAGATCCTGTAAACATGGCTACACGTGAACTGAGTTAGGAAAGAGAACAGAGTCTCACATTTAGAAAACACTCTTATGCCTGCATAAAGGGGAAGGAGAGGTGGGGTGATGCATAAAACCAGAGTTTGATATAAGCACAGGGACCGTTTCAAAAACCAACATTGGAATAGACAAGACCTACACCTTCCTCAGTGAAAGAGACTCAAAACCCCATATTTCCCACAGAGGAATATATCTGACTAGTAAGAATCTTAAAACCTATGTATTGATATGTCTCCATAAGGGAATCAAGTGTATCTAGAGTGGCATAAACATGGCAGCGAGAATCAGCTCAAACCCAGTATAAAAAGGAATTTCAAAAGCAAAACCAAAAAACAGGGAAATTCTTTCCAATTCCTTCAGGGTGTCTGAGGAAACCTGGAAAGACCCTATCTACAATGACAGCTGTATGTGGCATAAGGCTGGACACTTGGGACTGAGAGGATTGGTGAGATTGGGTGAGCAAATGCAGACCCTTTCAAGCAATAATGCATGGCCCCCATTCCATGGGTCCCAACTCTCCAGGTTCAAGGGAATATTACTACAGCTATAACATGTACAGGAAACCTAGAGAATGGACACACTGTGAATACGAAAGGTTTCTAAAACTCAACGAATAGTCCCTCTCCTGGTGCTCCAGTTTGACTTTCTAGCTGCCTTACTATCAATCTCCCAACTTGGAGAGACAGGCCCTTTAACCTCCTGGTTTGCACATGTTCCCAATTTGGCAGAGGATGGAAGGGACGAGGGAGAACCCATGAGAGAGTAGCTGTTAGGCATTTGGACGGGCACATGTCACTCTAATTTCCCGGCAGGAAGAAGAATTAACCAAAGTCTCAGCCACCCACCGGGAACCAGTATAGGACATGATCCAAAATTTTGGACTTGCGTTCAGCTCACAAAAAACGAGTTGAGAAATGGAGCTCAGGGGCACAGCAATTCACAAACTGGCAGAGTGATAAAGGACAACTATCGTCCAAAAATCTCTTGAGGGAAGTCAACGAGGTGGACTTGAAAGCGAGGCAAAATAGCAGGAAACAGATTTCAAGAGGTACGTTGGAATCGCCTGTAAAGCACAGGAAGAGGGGCACAACTTGGACAATGATGCACTTGGCCAAAAAGGGCGTATGCGTTTTCTCCTGAATATATTCAGGAGAAAACACATACGCCCTTTTTGGCCAAGCAAGCAAGCGGGCAATGCAAATCTGCACTACAAAGAAGTATCACTTCCCACCGGTCAAAAGGGACATCCACAAAATGTGTAAAAACCAGAAAGGCAAGACAGGCCCTGGAGAACTGGGAGCCTTGTTATGCTGATGGGCGGGATGTAAATTGCCAACTGCCTCACTGGAGGAGTGCATTGTGTTCCCTAAAACAAGTAAACAACAGAGCTACAGAGCCAAGGCCACTTCCAGTCTAGGGAATATACCTGGGGAAAACTGAAAATCAATAAGAAAGAGCCACCTCCAAATTTAGGGCTGCACTGGCTACAAGAACCTCAACTTGGGTACACCTTAAATATCCCAGGAAATATAAAAATGGTTCAAAACATTGTGGTACTTACGTATGATGGAATATCCCTCAGCGATGAAATCAATGTCATAAGACCAGTAGCAGCAAAGTGAGTGGATTCAGGTACGATGATTCTAAGTGAAATAAGTCACACAGAAAAAGAAACTTATCATAAGATATCACTTATGAAGATCCTGTAAACATGGCTACACGTGAACTGAGTTAGGAAAGAGAACAGAGTCTCACATTTAGAAAACACTCTTATGCCTGCATAAAGGGGATGGAGAGGTCGGGTGATGCATAAAACCAGAGTTTGATATAAGCACAGGGACCATTCCAAAAACCAACTTTGGAATAGACAAGACCTACACCTTCCTCAGTGAAAGAGACTCAAAACCCCATATTTCCCACAGAGGAATATATCTGACTAGTAAGAATCTTAAAACCTATGTATTGATATGACTCCATAAGGGAATCAAGTGTGTCTAGAGTGGCATAAACATGGCAGCGAGAATCAGCTCAAACCCACTATAAAAAGGAATTTCAAAAGCAAAACCAAAAAACAGGGAAATTCTTTACAATTCCTTCAGGGTGTCTGAGGAAACCTGGAAAGACCCTATCTACAATGACAGCTGGATGTGGCATAAGGCTGGACACTTGGGACTGAGAGGATTGGTGAGATTGGGTGAGCAAATGCAGACCCTTTCAAGCAATAATGCATGGCCCCCATTCCATGGGTCCCAACTCTCCAGGTTCAAGGGAATATTACTACAGCTATAACATGTACAGGAAACCTAGAGAATGGACACACTGTGAATACGAAAGGTTTCTAAAACTCAATAAATAGTCTCTCTCCTGGTGCTCCAGTTTGACTTTCCAACTGCCTTACTATCAATCTCCCAACTTGGAGAGACAGGCCCTTTAACCTCCTGGTTTGCACAGGTTCCCAATTTGCCAGAGGATGGAAGGGACGAGGGAGAACCCATGAGAGAGTAGCTGTTAGGCATTTGGACGGGCACATGTCACTCTAATTTCCCGGCAGGAAGAAGAATTAACCAAAGTCTCAGCCACCCACCGGGAACCAGTATAGGACATGATCCAAAATTTTGGACTTGTGTTCAGCTCACAAAAAAAGAGTTGAGAAATGGAGCTCAGGGGCACAGCATTTCACAAACTGGCAGAGTGATAAAGGACAACTATCGTCCAAAAATCTGTTGAGGGAAGTCAACGAGGCGGACTTGAAAGCGAGGCAAAATAGCAGGAAACAGATTTCAAGAGGTACCTTGGAATCGCCTGTAAAGCACAGGAAGAGGGGCACAACTTGGACAATGGTGCACTTGGCCAAAAAGGGCGTATGCGTTTTCTCCTGAATATATTCAGGAGAAAACGCATACGCCCTTTTTGGCCAAGCAAGCAAGCGGGCAATGCAAATCTGCACTACAAAGAAGTATCACTTCCCACCGGTCAAAAGGGACATCCACAAAATGTGTAAAAACCAGAAAGGCAAGACAGGCCCTGGAGAACTGGGAGCCTTGTTATGCTGATGGGCGGGATGTAAATTGCCAACTGCCTCACTGGAGGAGTGCATTGTGTTCCCTAAAACAAGTAAACAACAGAGCTACAGAGCCAAGGCCACTTCCAGTCTAGGGAATATACCTTGGGAAAACTGAAAATCAATAAGAAAGAGCCACCTCCAAATTTAGGGCTGCACTGACTACAAGAACCTCAACTTGGGTACACCTTAAATATCCCAGGAAATATAAAAATGGTTCAAAACATTGTGGTACTTACGTACGATGGAATATCCCTCAGCCATGAAATCAATGTCATAAGACCAGTAGCAGCAAAGTGAGTGGATTCAGGTACGATGATTCTAAGTGAAATAAGTCACACAGAAAAAGAAACTTATCATAAGATATCACTTATGAAGATCCTGTAAACATGGCTACACGTGAACTGAGTTAGGAAAGAGAACAGAGTCTCACATTTAGAAAACACTCTTATGCCTGCATAAAGGGGAAGGAGAGGTGGGGTGATGCATAAAACCAGAGTTTGATATAAGCACAGGGACCGTTTCAAAAACCAACTTTGGAATTGACAAGACCGACACCTTCCTTAGTGAAAGAGACTCAAAACCCCATATTTCCCACAGAGGAATATATCTGACTAGTAAGAATCTTAAAACCTATGTATTGATATGTCTCCATAAGGGAATCAAGTGTGTCTAGAGTGGCATAAACATGGCAGCGAGAATCAGCTCAAACCCACTATAAAAAGGAATTTCAAAAGCAAAACCAAAAAACAGGGAAATTCTTTACAATTCCTTCAGGGTGTCTGAGGAAACCTGGAAAGACCCTATCTACAATGACAGCTGGATGTGGCATAAGGCTGGACACTTGGGACTGAGAGGATTGGTGAGATTGGGTGAGCAAATGCAGACCCTTTCAAGCAATAATGCATGGCCCCCATTCCATGGGTCCCAACTCTCCAGGTTCAAGGGAATATTACTACAGCTATAACATGTACAGGAAACCTAGAGAATGGACACACTGTGAATACGAAAGGTTTCTAAAACTCAACGAATAGTCCCTCTCCTGGTGCTCCAGTTTGACTTTCCAACTGCCTTACTATCAATCTCCCAACTTGGACAGACAGGCCCTTTAACCTCCTGGTTTGCACAGGTTCCCAATTTGGCAGAGGATGGAAGGGACGAGGGAGAACCCATGAGAGAGTAGCTGTTAGGCATTTGGACGGGCACATGTCACTCTAATTTCCCGGCAGGAAGAAGAATTAACCAAAGTCTCAGCCACCCACCGGGAACCAGTATAGGACATGATCCAAAATTTTGGATTTGCGTTCAGCTCACAAAAAACGAGTTGAGAAATGGAGCTCAGGGGCACAGCAATTCACAAACTGGCAGAGTGATAAAGGACAACTATCGTCCAAAAATCTGTTGAGGGAAGTCAACGAGGCGGACTTGAAAGCGAGGCAAAATAGCAGGAAACAGATTTCAAGAGGTACCTTGGAATCGCCTGTAAAGCACAGGAAGAGGGGCACAACTTGGACAATGGTGCACTTGGCCAAAAAGGGCATATGCGTTTTCTCCTGAATATATTCAGGAGAAAACACATACGCCCTTTTTGGCCAAGCAAGCAAGCGGGCAATGCAAATCTGCACTACAAAGAAGTATCACTTCCCACCGGTCAAAAGGGACATCCACAAAATGTGTAAAAACCAGAAAGGCAAGACAGGCCCTGGAGAACAGGGAGCCTTGTTATGCTGATGGGCGGGATGTAAATTGCCAACTGCCTCACTGGAGGAGTGCATTGTGTTCCCTAAAACAAGTAAACAACAGAGCTACAGAGCCAAGGCCACTTCCAGTCTAGGGAATATACCTTGGGAAAACTGAAAATCAATAAGAAAGGGCCACCTCCAAATTTAGGGCTGCACTGACTACAAGAACCTCAACTTGGGTACACCTTAAATATCCCAGGAAATATAAAAATGGTTCAAAACATTGTGGTACTTACGTACGATGGAATATCCCTCAGCCATGAAATCAATGTCATAAGACCAGTAGCAGCAAAGTGAGTGGATTCAGGTACGATGATTCTAAGTGAAATAAGTCACACAGAAAAAGAAACTTATCATAAGATATCACTTAGGAAGATCCTGTAAACATGGCTACACGTGAACTGAGTTAGGAAAGAGAACAGAGTCTCACATTTAGAAAACACTCTTATGCCTGCATAAAGGGGAAGGAGAGCTGGGGTGATGCATAAAACCAGAGTTTGATATAAGCACAGGGACCGTTCCAAAAACCAACTTTGGAATAGACAAGACCTACACCTTCCTCAGTGAAAGAGACTCAAAACCCCATATTTCCCGCATAGGAATATATCTGACTAGTAAGAATCTTAAAACCTATGTATTGATATGACTCCATAAGGGAATCAACTGTGTCTAGAGTGGCATAAACATGGCAGCGAGAATCAGCTCAAACCCACTATAAAAAGGAATTTCAAAAGCAAAACCAAAAAACAGGGAAATTCTTTACAATTCCTTCAGGGTGTCTGAGGAAACCTGGAAAGACCCTATCTACAATGACAGCTGGATGTGGCATAAGGCTGGACACTTGGGACTGAGAGGATTGGTGAGATTGGGTGAGCAAATGCAGACCCTTTCAAGCAATAATGCATGGCCCCCATTCCATGGGTCCCAACTCTCCAGGTTCAAGGGAATATTACTACAGCTATAACATGTACAGGAAACCTAGAGAATGGACACACTGTGAATACGAAAGGTTTCTAAAACTCAACGAATAGTCCCTCTCCTGGTGCTCCAGTTTGACTTTCCAACTGCCTTACTATCAATCTCCCAACTTGGAGAGACAGGCCCTTTAACCTCCTGGTTTGCACAGGTTCCCAATTTGGCAGAGGATGGAAGGGACGAGGGAGAACCCATGAGAGAGTAGCTGTTAGGCATTTGGACGGGCACATGTCACTCTAATTTCCCGGCAGGAAGAAGAATTAACCAAAGTCTCAGCCACCCACCGGGAACCAGTATAGGACATGATCCAAATTTTGGACTTGCGTTCAGCTCACAAAAAACGAGTTGAGAAATGGAGCTCAGGGGCACAGCAATTCACAAACTGGCAGAGTGATAAAGGACAACTATCGTCCAAAAATCTGTTGAGGGAAGTCAAAGCGGCGGACTTGAAAGCGAGGCAAAATAGCAGGAAACAGATTTCAAGAGGTACATTGGAATCGCCTGTAAAGCACAGGAAGAGGGGCACAACTTGGACAATGGTGCACTTGGCCAAAAAGGGCGTATGCGTTTTCTCCTGAATATATTCAGGAGAAAACGCATACGCCCTTTTTGCCCAAGCAAGCAAGCGGGCAATGCAAATCTGCACTACAAAGAAGTATCACTTCCCACCGGTCAAAAGGGACATCCACAAAATGTGTAAAAACCAGAAAGGCAAGACAGGCCCTGGAGAACAGGGAGCCTTGTTATGCTGATGGGCGGGATGTAAATTGCCAACTGCCTCACTGGAGGAGTGCATTGTGTTCCCTAAAACAAGTAAAAAACAGAGCTACAGAGCCAAGGCCACTTCCAGTCTAGGGAATATACCTTGGGAAAACTGAAAATCAATAAGAAAGGGCCACCTCCAAATTTAGGGCTGCACTGACTACAAGAACCTCAACTTGGGTACACCTTAAATATCCCAGGAAATATAAAAATGGTTCAAAACATTGTGGTACTTACGTACGATGGAATATCCCTCAGCCATGAAATCAATGTCATAAGACCAGTAGCAGCAAAGTGAGTGGATTCAGGTACGATGATTCTAAGTGAAATAAGTCACACAGAAAAAGAAACTTATCATAAGATATCACTTATGAAGATCCTGTAAACATGGCTACACGTGAACTGAGTTAAGAAAGAGAACAGAGTCTCACATTTAGAAAACACTCTTATGCCTGCATAAAGGGGAAGGAGAGGTGGGGTGATGCATAAAACCAGAGTTTGATATAAGCACAGGGACCGTTTCAAAAACCAACTTTGGAATAGACAAGACCTACACCTTCCTCAGTGAAAGAGACTCAAAACCCCATATTTCCCACAGAGGAATATATCTGACTAGTAAGAATCTTAAAACCTATGTATTGATATGTCTCCATAAGGGAATCAAGTGTGTCTAGAGTGGCATAAACATGGCAGAGAGAATCAGCTCAAACCCACTATAAAAAGGAATTTCAAAAGCAAAACCAAAAAACAGGGAAATTCTTTACAATTCCTTCAGGGTGTCTGAGGAAACCTGGAAAGACCCTATCTACAATGACAGCTGGATGTGGCATAAGGCTGGACACTTGGGACTGAGAGGATTGGTGAGATTGGGTGAGCAAATGCAGACCCTTTCAAGCAATAATGCATGGCCCCCATTCCATGGGTCCCAACTCTCCAGGTTCAAGGGAATATTACTACAGCTATAACATGTACAGGAAACCTAGAGAATGGACACACTGTGAATACGAAAGGTTTCTAAAACTCAACGAATAGTCCCTCTCCTGGTGCTCCAGTTTGACTTTCCAACTGCCTTACTATCAATCTCCCAACTTGGAGAGACAGGCCCTTTAACCTCCTGGTTTGCACAGGTTCCCAATTTGCCAGAGGATGGAAGGGACGAGGGAGAACCCATGAGAGAGTAGCTGTTAGGCATTTGGACGGGCACATGTCACTCTAATTTCCCGGCAGGAAGAAGAATTAACCAAAGTCTCAGCCACCCACCGGGAACCAGTATAGGACATGATCCAAAATTTTGGACTTGCGTTCAGCTCACAAAAAACGAGTTGAGAAATGGAGCTCAGGGGCACAGCAATTCACAAACTGGCAGAGTGATAAAGGACAACTATCGTCCAAAAATCTGTTGAGGGAAGTCAACGAGGCGGACTTGAAAGCGAGGCAAAATAGCAGGAAACAGATTTCAAGAGGTACCTTGGAATCGCCTGTAAAGCACAGGAAGAGGGGCACAACTTGGACAATGGTGCACTTGGCCAAAAAGGGGGTATGCGTTTTCTCCTGAATATATTCAGGAGAAAACGCATACGCCCTTTTTGGCCAAGCAAGCAAGCGGGCAATGCAAATCTGCACTACAAAGAAGTATCACTTCCCACTGGTCAAAAGGGACATCCACAAAATGTGTAAAAACCAGAAAGGCAAGACAGGCCCTGGAGAACAGGGAGCCTTGTTATGCTGATGGGCGGGATGTAAATTGCCAACTGCCTCACTGGAGGAGTGCATTGTGTTCCCTAAAACAAGTAAACAACAGAGCTACAGAGCCAAGGCCACTTCCAGTCTAGGGAATATACCTGGGGAAAACTGAAAATCAATAAGAAAGAGCCACCTCCAAATTTAGGGCTGCACTGGCTACAAGAACCTCAACTTGGGTACACCTTAAATATCCCAGGAAATATAAAAATGGTTCAAAACATTGTGGTACTTACGTATGATGGAATATCCCTCAGCCATGAAATCAATGTCATAAGACCAGTAGCAGCAAAGTGAGTGGATTCAGGTACGATGATTCTAAGTGAAATAAGTCACACAGAAAAAGAAACTTATCATAAGATATCACTTAGGAAGATCCTGTAAACATGGCTACACGTGAACTGAGTTAGGAAAGAGAACAGAGTCTCACATTTAGAAAACACTCTTATGCCTGCATAAAGGGGAAGGAGAGGTGGGGTGATGCATAAAACCAGAGTTTGATATAAGCACAGGGACCGTTTCAAACACCAACTTTGGAATTGAAAAGACCGACACCTTCCTCAGTGAAAGAGACTCAAAACCCCATATTTCCCACAGAGGAATATATCTGACTAGTAAGAATCTTAAAACCTATGTATTGATATGTCTCCATAAGGGAATCAAGTGTGTCTAGAGTGGCATAAACATGGCAGCGAGAATCAGCTCAAACCCACTATAAAAAGGAATTTCAAAAGCAAAACCAAAAAACAGGGAAATTCTTTACAATTCCTTCAGGGTGTCTGAGGAAACCTGGAAAGACCCTATCTACAATGACAGCTGGATGTGGCATAAGGCTGGACACTTGGGACTGAGAGGATTGGTGAGATTGGGTGAGCAAATGCAGACCCTTTCAAGCAATAATGCATGGCCCCCATTCCATGGGTCCCAACTCTCCAGGTTCAAGGGAATATTACTACACCTATAACATGTACAGGAAACCTAGAGAATGGACACACTGTGAATACGAAAGGTTTCTAAAACTCAACGAATAGTCCCTCTCCTGGTGCTCCAGTTTGACTTTCCAACTGCCTTACTATCAATCTCCCAACTTGGACAGACAGGCCCTTTAACCTCCTGGTTTGCACAGGTTCCCAATTTGGCAGAGGATGGAAGGGACGAGAGAGAACCCATGAGAGAGTAGCTGTTAGGCATTTGGACGGGCACATGTCACTCTAATTTCCCGGCAGGAAGAAGAATTAACCAAAGTCTCAGCCAACCACCGGGAACCAGTATAGGACATGATCCAAAATTTTGGACTTGCGTTCAGCTCACAAAAAACGACTTGAGAAATGGAGCTCAGGGGCACAGCAATTCACAAACTGGCAGAGTGATAAAGGACAACTATCGTCCAAAAATCTGTTGAGGGAAGTCAACGAGGCGGACTTGAAAGTGAGGCAAAATAGCAGGAAACAGATTTCAAGAGGTACGTTGGAATCGCCTGTAAAGCACAGGAAGAGGGGCACAACTTGGACAATGGTGCACTTGGCCAAAAAGGGCGTATGCGTTTTCTCCTGAATATATTCAGGAGAAAACGCATACGCCCTTTTTGGCCAAGCAAGCAAGCGGGCAATGCAAATCTGCACTACAAAGAAGTATCACTTCCCACCGGTCAAAAGGGACATCCACAAAATGTGTAAAAACCAGAAAGGCAAGACAGGCCCTGGAGAACAGGGAGCCTTGTTATGCTGATGGGCGGGATGTAAATTGCCAACTGCCTCACTGGAGGAGTGCATTGTGTTCCCTAAAACAAGTAAACAACAGAGCTACAGAGCCAAGGCCACTTCCAGTCTAGGGAATATACCTGGGGAAAACTGAAAATCAATAAGAAAGAGCCACCTCCAAATTTAGGGCTGCACTGGCTACAAGAACCTCAACTTGGGTACACCTTAAATATCCCAGGAAATATAAAAATGGTTCAAAACATTGTGGTACTTACGTACGATGGAATATCCCTCAGCCATGAAATCAATGTCATAAGACCAGTAGCAGCAAAGTGAGTGGATTCAGGTACGATGATTCTAAGTGAAATAAGTCACACAGAAAAAGAAACTTATCATAAGATATCACTTTTGAAGATCCTGTAAACATGGCTACACGTGAATTGAGTTACGAAAGAGAACAGAGTCTCACATTTAGAAAACACTCTTATGCCTGCATAAAGGGGAAGGAGAGGTGGGGTGATGCATAAACCCAGAGTTTGATATAAGCAAAGGGACCGTTTCAAAAACCAACTTTGGAATTGACAAGACCGACACCTTCCTCAGTGAAAGAGACTCAAAACCCCGTATTTCCCACAGAGGAATATATCTGACTAGTAAGAATCTTAAAACCTATGTATTGATATGACTCCATAAGGGAATCAAGCGTGTCTACAGTGGCATAAACATGGCAGCGAGAATCAGCTCAAACCCACTATAAAAAGGAATTTCAAAAGCAAAACCAAAAAACAGGGAAATTCTTTACAATTCCTTCAGGGTGTCTGAGGAAACCTGGAAAGACCCTATCTACAATGACAGCTGGATGTGGCATAAGGCTGGACACTTGGGACTGAGAGGATTGGTGAGATTGGGTGAGCAAATGCAGACCCTTTCAAGCAATAATGCATGGCCCCCATTCCATGGGTCCCAACTCTCCAGGTTCAAGGGAATATTACTACAGCTATAACATGTACAGGAAACCTAGAGAATGGACACACTGTGAATACGAAAGGTTTCTAAAACTCAACGAATAGTCCCTCTCCTGGTGCTCCAGTTTGACTTTCCAACTGCCTTACTATCAATCTCCCAACTTGGAGAGACAGGCCCTTTAACCTCCTGGTTTGCACAGGTTCCCAATTTGCCAGAGGATGGAAGGGACGAGGGAGAACCCATGAGAGAGTAGCTGTTAGGCATTTGGACGGGCACATGTCACTCTAATTTCCCGGCAGGAAGAAGAATTAACCAAAGTCTCAGCCACCCACCGGGAACCAGTATAGGACATGATCCAAAATTTTGGACTTGCGTTCAGCTCACAAAAAACGAGTTGAGAAATGGAGCTCAGGGGCACAGCAATTCACAAACTGGCAGAGTGATAAAGGACAACTATCGTCCAAAAATCTGTTGAGGGAAGTCAACGAGGCGGACTTGAAAGCGAGGCAAAATAGCAGGAAACAGATTTCAAGAGGTACCTTGGAATCGCCTGTAAAGCACAGGAAGAGGGGCACAACTTGGACAATGGTGCACTTGGCCAAAAAGGGCGTATGCGTTTTCTCCTGAATATATTCAGGAGAAAACGCATACGCCCTTTTTGGCCAAGCAAGCAAGCGGGCAATGCAAATCTGCACTACAAAGAAGTATCACTTCCCACCGGTCAAAAGGGACATCCACAAAATGTGTAAAAACCAGAAAGGCAAGACAGGCCCTGGAGAACTGGGAGCCTTGTTATGCTGATGGGCGGGATGTAAATTGCCAACTGCCTCACTGGAGGAGTGCATTGTGTTCCCTAAAACAAGTAAACAACAGAGCTACAGAGCCAAGGCCACTTCCAGTCTAGGGAATATACCTTGGGAAAACTGAAAATCAATAAGAAAGAGCCACCTCCAAATTTAGGGCTGCACTGACTACAAGAACCTCAACTTGGGTACACCTTAAATATCCCAGGAAATATAAAAATGGTTCAAAACATTGTGGTACTTACGTACGATGGAATATCCCTCAGCCATGAAATCAATGTCATAAGACCAGTAGCAGCAAAGTGAGTGGATTCAGGTACGATGATTCTAAGTGAAATAAGTCACACAGAAAAAGAAACTTATCATAAGATATCACTTATGAAGATCCTGTAAACATGGCTACACGTGAACTGAGTTAGGAAAGAGAACAGAGTCTCACATTTAGAAAACACTCTTATGCCTGCATAAAGGGGAAGGAGAGGTGGGGTGATGCATAAAACCAGAGTTTGATATAAGCACAGGGACCGTTTCAAAAACCAACTTTGGAATAGACAAGACCTACACCTTCCTCAGAGAAAGAGACTCAAAACCCCATATTTCCCACAGAGGAATATATCTGACTAGTAAGAATCTTAAAACCTATGTATTGATATGTCTCCATAAGGGAATCAAGTGTGTCTAGAGTGGCATAAACATGGCAGCGAGAATCAGCTCAAACCCAGTATAAAAAGGAATTTCAAAAGCAAAACCAAAAAACAGGGAAATTCTTTACAATTCCTTCAGGGTGTCTGAGGAAACCTGGAAAGACCCTATCTACAATGACAGCTGGATGTGGCATAAGGCTGGACACTTGGGACTGAGAGGATTGGTGAGATTGGGTGAGCAAATGCAGACCCTTTCAAGCAATAATGCATGGCCCCCATTCCATGGGTCCCAACTCTCCAGGTTCAAGGGAATATTACTACACCTATAACATGTACAGGAAACCTAGAGAATGGACACACTGTGAATACGAAAGGTTTCTAAAACTCAACGAATAGTCCCTCTCCTGGTGCTCCAGTTTGACTTTCCAACTGCCTTACTATCAATCTCCCAACTTGGACAGACAGGCCCTTTAACCTCCTGGTTTGCACAGGTTCCCAATTTGGCAGAGGATGGAAGGGACGAGAGAGAACCCATGAGAGAGTAGCTGTTAGGCATTTGGACGGGCACATGTCACTCTAATTTCCCGGCAGGAAGAAGAATTAACCAAAGTCTCAGCCAACCACCGGGAACCAGTATAGGACATGATCCAAAATTTTGGACTTGCGTTCAGCTCACAAAAAACGACTTGAGAAATGGAGCTCAGGGGCACAGCAATTCACAAACTGGCAGAGTGATAAAGGACAACTATCGTCCAAAAATCTGTTGAGGGAAGTCAACGAGGCGGACTTGAAAGTGAGGCAAAATAGCAGGAAACAGATTTCAAGAGGTACGTTGGAATCGCCTGTAAAGCACAGGAAGAGGGGCACAACTTGGACAATGGTGCACTTGGCCAAAAAGGGCGTATGCGTTTTCTCCTGAATATATTCAGGAGAAAACGCATACGCCCTTTTTGGCCAAGCAAGCAAGCGGGCAATGCAAATCTGCACTACAAAGAAGTATCACTTCCCACCGGTCAAAAGGGACATCCACAAAATGTGTAAAAACCAGAAAGGCAAGACAGGCCCTGGAGAACAGGGAGCCTTGTTATGCTGATGGGCGGGATGTAAATTGCCAACTGCCTCACTGGAGGAGTGCATTGTGTTCCCTAAAACAAGTAAACAACAGAGCTACAGAGCCAAGGCCACTTCCAGTCTAGGGAATATACCTGGGGAAAACTGAAAATCAATAAGAAAGAGCCACCTCCAAATTTAGGGCTGCACTGGCTACAAGAACCTCAACTTGGGTACACCTTAAATATCCCAGGAAATATAAAAATGGTTCAAAACATTGTGGTACTTACGTACGATGGAATATCCCTCAGCCATGAAATCAATGTCATAAGACCAGTAGCAGCAAAGTGAGTGGATTCAGGTACGATGATTCTAAGTGAAATAAGTCACACAGAAAAAGAAACTTATCATAAGATATCACTTATGAAGATCCTGTAAACATGGCTACACGTGAATTGAGTTACGAAAGAGAACAGAGTCTCACATTTAGAAAACACTCTTATGCCTGCATAAAGGGGAAGGAGAGGTGGGGTGATGCATAAACCCAGAGTTTGATATAAGCACAGGGACCGTTTCAAAAACCAACTTTGGAATTGACAAGACCGACACCTTCCTCAGTGAAAGAGACTCAAAACCCCGTATTTCCCACAGAGGAATATATCTGACTAGTAAGAATCTTAAAACCTATTTATTGATATGACTCCATAAGGGAATCAAGCGTGTCTACAGTGGCATAAACATGGCAGCGAGAATCAGCTCAAACCCACTATAAAAAGGAATTTCAAAAGCAAAACCAAAAAACAGGGAAATTCTTTACAATTCCTTCAGGGTGTCTGAGGAAACCTGGAAAGACCCTATCTACAATGACAGCTGGATGTGGCATAAGGCTGGACACTTGGGACTGAGAGGATTGGTGAGATTGGGTGAGCAAATGCAGACCCTTTCAAGCAATAATGCATGGCCCCCATTCCATGGGTCCCAACTCTCCAGGTTCAAGGGAATATTACTACAGCTATAACATGTACAGGAAACCTAGAGAATGGACACACTGTGAATACGAAAGGTTTCTAAAACTCAACGAATAGTCCCTCTCCTGGTGCTCCAGTTTGACTTTCCAACTGCCTTACTATCAATCTCCCAACTTGGAGAGACAGGCCCTTTAACCTCCTGGTTTGCACAGGTTCCCAATTTGGCAGAGGATGGAAGGGACGAGGGAGAACCCATGAGAGAGTAGCTGTTAGGCATTTGGACGGGCACATGTCACTCTAATTTCCCGGCAGGAAGAAGAATTAACCAAAGTCTCAGCCACCCACCGGGAACCAGTATAGGACATGATCCAAAATTTTGGACTTGCGTTCAGCTCACAAAAAACGAGTTGAGAAATGGAGCTCAGGGGCACAGCAATTCACAAACTGGCAGAGTGATAAAGGACAACTATCGTCCAAAAATCTGTTGAGGGAAGTCAACGAGGCGGACTTGAAAGCGAGGCAAAATAGCAGGAAACAGATTTCAAGAGGTACCTTGGAATCGCCTGTAAAGCACAGGAAGAGGGGCACAACTTGGACAATGGTGCACTTGGCCAAAAAGGGCGTATGCGTTTTCTCCTGAATATATTCAGGAGAAAACGCATACGCCCTTTTTGGCCAAGCAAGCAAGCGGGCAATGCAAATCTGCACTACAAAGAAGTATCACTTCCCACCGGTCAAAAGGGACATCCACAAAATGTGTAAAAACCAGAAAGGCAAGACAGGCCCTGGAGAACAGGGAGCCTTGTTATGCTGATGGGCGGGATGTAAATTCCCAACTGCCTCACTGGAGGAGTGCATTGTGTTCCCTAAAACAAGTAAACAACAGAGCTACAGAGCCAAGGCCACTTCCAGTCTAGGGAATATACCTTGGGAAAACTGAAAATCAATAAGAAAGAGCCACCTCCAAATTTAGGGCTGTACTGACTACAAGAACTTAAACTTGGGTACACCTTAAATATACCAGGAAATATAAAAATGGTTCAAAACATTGTGGTACTTACGTACGATGGAATATCCCTCAGCCATGAAATCAATGTCATAAGACCAGTAGCAGCAAAGTGAGTGGATTCAGGTACGATGATTCTAAGTGAAATAAGTCACACAGAAAAAAGAAACTTATCATAAGATATCACTTAGGAAGATCCTGTAAACATGGCTACACGTGAACTGAGTTAGGAAAGAGAACAGAGTCTCACATTTAGAAAACACTCTTATGCCTGCATAAAGGGGAATGAGAGGTGGGGTGATGCATAAAACCAGAGTTTGATATAAGCACAGGGACCGTTTCAAAAACCAACTTTGGAATTGACAAGACCGACACCTTCCTCAGTGAAAGAGACTCAAAACCCCATATTTCCCGCAGAGGAATATATCTGACTAGTAAGAATCTTAAAACCTATGTATTGATATGTCTCCATAAGGGAATCAAGTGTATCTAGAGTGGCATAAACATGGCAGCGAGAATCAGCTCAAACCCAGTATAAAAAGGAATTTCAAAAGCAAAACCAAAAAACAGGGAAATTCTTTACAATTCCTTCAGGGTGTCTGAGGAAACCTGGAAAGACCCTATCTACAATGACAGCTGTATGTGGCATAAGGCTGGACACTTGGGACTGAGAGGATTGGTGAGATTGGGTGAGCAAATGCAGACCCTTTCAAGCAATAATGCATGGCCCCCATTCCATGGGTCCCAACTCTCCAGGTTCAAGGGAATATTACTACAGCTATAACATGTACAGGAAACCTAGAGAATGGACACACTGTGAATACGAAAGGTTTCTAAAACTCAACGAATAGTCCCTCTCCTGGTGCTCCAGTTTGACTTTCTAACTGCCTTACTATCAATCTCCCAACTTGGAGAGACAGGCCCTTTAACCTCCTGGTTTGCACAGGTTCCCAATTTGGCAGAGGATGGAAGGGACGAGGGAGAACCCATGAGAGAGTAGCTGTTAGGCATTTGGACGGGCACATGTCACTCTAATTTCCCGGCAGGAAGAAGAATTAACCAAAGTCTCAGCCACCCACCGGGAACCAGTATAGGACATGATCCAAAATTTTGGACTTGCGTTCAGCTCACAAAAAACGAGTTGAGAAATGGAGCTCAGGGGCACAGCAATTCACAAACTGGCAGAGTGATAAAGGACAACTATCATCCAAAAATCTCTTGAGGGAAGTCAACGAGGTGGACTTGAAAGCGAGGCAAAATAGCAGGAAACAGATTTCAAGAGGTACGTTGGAATCGCCTGTAAAGCACAGGAAGAGGGGCACAACTTGGACAATGATGCACTTGGCCAAAAAGGGCGTATGCGTTTTCTCCTGAATATATTCAGGAGAAAACGCATACGCCCTTTTTGGCCAAGCAAGCAAGCGGGCAATGCAAATCTGCACTACAAAGAAGTATCACTTCCCACCGGTCAAAAGGGACATCCACAAAATGTGTAAAAACCAGAAAGGCAAGACAGGCCCTGGAGAACAGGGAGCCTTGTTATGCTGATGGGCGGGATGTAAATTGCCAACTGCCTCACTGGAGGAGTGCATTGTGTTCCCTAAAACAAGTAAACAACAGAGCTACAGAGCCAAGGCCACTTCCAGTCTAGGGAATATACCTTGGGAAAACTGAAAATCAATAAGAAAGAGCCACCTCCAAATTTAGGGCTGTACTGACTACAAAAACTTAAACTTGGGTACACCTTAAATATCCCAGGAAATATAAAAATGGTTCAAAACATTGTGGTACTTACGTACGATGGAATATCCCTCAGCCATGAAATCAATGTCATAAGACCAGTAGCAGCAAAGTGAGTGGATTCAGGTACGATGATTCTAAGTGAAATAAGTCACACAGAAAAAAGAAACTTATCATAAGATATCACTTAGGAAGATCCTGTAAACATGGCTACACGTGAACTGAGTTAGGAAAGAGAACAGAGTCTCACATTTAGAAAACACACTTATGCCTGCATAAAGGGGAATGAGAGGTGGGGTGATGCATAAAACCAGAGTTTGATATAAGCACAGGGACCGTTTCAAAAACCAACTTTGGAATTGACAAGACCGACACCTTCCTCAGTGAAAGAGACTCAAAACCCCATATTTCCCGCAGAGGAATATATCTGACTAGTAAGAATCTTAAAACCTATGTATTGATATGTCTCCATAAGGGAATCAAGTGTATCTAGAGTGGCATAAACATGGCAGCGAGAATCAGCTCAAACCCAGTATAAAAAGGAATTTCAAAAGCAAAACCAAAAAACAGGGAAATTCTTTACAATTCCTTCAGGGTGTCTGAGGAAACCTGGAAAGACCCTATCTACAATGACAGCTGGATGTGGCATAAGGCTGGACACTTGGGACTGAGAGGATTGGTGAGATTGGGTGAGCAAATGCAGACCCTTTCAAGCAATAATGCATGGCCCCCATTCCATGGGTCCCAACTCTCCAGGTTCAAGGGAATATTACTACAGCTATAACATGTACAGGAAACCTAGAGCATGGACACACTGTGAATACGAAAGGTTTCTAAAACTCAACGAATAGTCCCTCTCCTGGTGCTCCAGTTTGACTTTCTAACTGCCTTACTATCAATCTCCCAACTTGGAGAGACAGGCCCTTTAACCTCCTGGTTTGCACAGGTTCCCAATTTGGCAGAGGATGGAAGGGACGAGGGAGAACCCATGAGAGAGTAGCTGTTAGGCATTTGGACGGGCACATGTCACTCTAATTTCCCGGCAGGAAGAAGAATTAACCAAAGTCTCAGCCACCCACCGGGAACCAGTATAGGACATGATCCAAAATTTTGGACTTGCGTTCAGCTCACAAAAAACGAGTTGAGAAATGGAGCTCAGGGGCACAGCAATTCACAAACTGGCAGAGTGATAAAGGACAACTATCATCCAAAAATCTCTTGAGGGAAGTCAACGAGGTGGACTTGAAAGCGAGGCAAAATAGCAGGAAACAGATTTCAAGAGGTACGTTGGAATCGCCTGTAAAGCACAGGAAGAGGGGCACAACTTGGACAATGATGCACTTGGCCAAAAAGGGCGTATGCGTTTTCTCCTGAATATATTCAGGAGAAAACGCATACGCCCTTTTTGGCCAAGCAAGCAAGCGGGCAATGCAAATCTGCACTACAAAGAAGTATCACTTCCCACCGGTCAAAAGGGACATCCACAAAATGTGTAAAAACCAGAAAGGCAAGACAGGCCCTGGAGAACAGGGAGCCTTGTTATGCTGATGGGCGGGATGTAAATTGCCAACTGCCTCACTGGAGGAGTGCATTGTGTTCCCTAAAACAAGTAAACAACAGAGCTACAGAGCCAAGGCCACTTCCAGTCTAGGGAATATACCTGGGGAAAACTGAAAATCAATAAGAAAGAGCCACCTCCAAATTTAGGGCTGCACTGGCTACAAGAACCTCAACTTGGGTACACCTTAAATATCCCAGGAAATATAAAAATGGTTCAAAACATTGTGGTACTTACGTACGATGGAATATCCCTCAGCGATGAAATCAATGTCATAAGACCAGTAGCAGCAAAGTGAGTAGATTCAGGTACGATGATTCTAAGTGAAATAAGTCACACAGAAAAAGAAACTTATCATAAGATATCACTTATGAAGATCCTGTAAACATGGCTACACGTGAACTGAGTTAGGAAAGAGAACAGAGTCTCACATTTAGAAAACACTCTTATGCCTGCATAAAGGGGATGGAGAGGTCGGGTGATGCATAAAACCAGAGTTTGATATAAGCACAGGGACCGTTCCAAAAACCAACTTTGGAATAGACAAGACCTACACCTTCCTCAGTGAAAGAGACTCAAAACCCCATATTTCCCACAGAGGAATATATCTGACTAGTAAGAATCTTAAAACCTATGTATTGATATGACTCCATAAGGGAATCAAGTGTGTCTAGAGTGGCATAAACATGGCAGCGAGAATCAGCTCAAACCCACTATAAAAAGGAATTTCAAAAGCAAAGCCAAAAAACAGGGAAATTCTTTACAATTCCTTCAGGGTGTCTGAGGAAACCTGGAAAGACCCTATCTACAATGACAGCTGGATGTGGCATAAGGCTGGACACTTGGGACTGAGAGGATTGGTGAGATTGGGTGAGCGAATGCAGACCCTTTCAAGCAATAATGCATGGCCCCCATTCCATGGGTCCCAACTCTCCAGGTTCAAGGGAATATTACTACAGCTATAACATGTACAGGAAACCTAGAGAATGTACACACTGTGAATACGAAAGGTTTCTAAAACTCAATGAATAGTCCCTCTCCTGGTGCTCCAGTTTGACTTTCCAACTGCCTTACTATCAATCTCCCAACTTGGAGAGACAGGCCCTTTAACCTCCTGGTTTGCACAGGTTCCCAATTTGCCAGAGGATGGAAGGGACGAGGGAGAACCCATGAGAGAGTAGCTGTTAGGCATTTGGACGGGCACATGCCACTCTAATTTCCCGGCAGGAAGAAGAATTAACCAAAGTCTCAACCACCCACCGGGAACCAGTATAGGACATGATCCAAAATTTTGGACTTGTGTTCAGCTCACAAAAAAAGAGTTGAGAAATGGAGCTCAGGGGCACAGCAATTCACAAACTGGCAGAGTGATAAAGGACAACTATCGTCCAAAAATCTGTTGAGGGAAGTCAACGAGGCGGACTTGAAAGCGAGGCAAAATAGCAGGAAACAGATTTCAAGAGGTACCTTGGAATCGCCTGTAAAGCACAGGAAGAGGGGCACAACTTGGACAATGGTGCACTTGGCCAAAAAGGGCGTATGCGTTTTCTCCTGAATATATTCAGGAGAAAACGCATACGCCCTTTTTGGCCAAGCAAGCAAGCGGGCAATGCAAATCTGCACTACAAAGAAGTATCACTTCCCACCGGTCAAAAGGGACATCCACAAAATGTGTAAAAACCAGAAAGGCAAGACAGGCCCTGGAGAACTGGGAGCCTTGTTATGCTGATGGGCGGGATGTAAATTGCCAACTGCCTCACTGGAGGAGTGCATTGTGTTCCCTAAAACAAGTAAACAACAGAGCTACAGAGCCAAGGCCACTTCCAGTCTAGGGAATATACCTTGGGAAAACTGAAAATCAATAAGAAAGAGCCACCTCCAAATTTAGGGCTGCACTGACTACAAGAACCTCAACTTGGGTACACCTTAAATATCCCAGGAAATATAAAAATGGTTCAAAACATTGTGGTACTTACGTACGATGGAATATCCCTCAGCCATGAAATCAATGTCATAAGACCAGTAGCAGCAAAGTGAGTGGATTCAGGTACGATGATTCTAAGTGAAATAAGTCACACAGAAAAAGAAACTTATCATAAGATATCACTTAGGAAGATCCTGTAAACATGGCTACACGTGAACTGAGTTAGGAAAGAGAACAGAGTCTCACATTTAGAAAACACTCTTATGCCTGCATAAAGGGGAAGGAGAGGTGGGGTGATGCATAAAACCAGAGTTTGATATAAGCACAGGGACCGTTTCAAAAACCAACTTTGGAATTGACAAGACCGACACCTTCCTTAGTGAAAGAGACTCAAAACCCCATATTTCCCACAGAGGAATATATCTGACTAGTAAGAATCTTAAAACCTATGTATTGATATGTCTCCATAAGGGAATCAAGTGTGTCTAGAGTGGCATAACCATGGCAGCGAGAATCAGCTCAAACCCACTATAAAAAGGAATTTCAAAAGCAAAACCAAAAAACAGGGAAATTCTTTACAATTCCTTCAGGGTGTCTGAGGAAACCTGGAAAGACCCTATCTACAATGACAGCTGGATGTGGCATAAGGCTGGACACTTGGGACTGAGAGGATTGGTGAGATTGGGTGAGCAAATGCAGACCCTTTCAAGCAATAATGCATGGCCCCCATTCCATGGGTCCCAACTCTCCATGTTCAAGGGAATATTACTACAGCTATAACATGTACAGGACCCCTGGAGAATGGACACACTGTGAATACGAAAGGTTTCTAAAACTCAACGAATAGTCCCTCTCCTGGTGCTCCAGTTTGACTTTCCAACTGCCTTACTATCAATCTCCCAACTTGGACAGACAGGCCCTTTAACCTCCTGGTTTGCACAGGTTCCCAATTTGGCAGAGGATGGAAGGGACGAGGGAGAACCCATGAGAGAGTAGCTGTTAGGCATTTGGACGGGCACATGTCACTCTAATTTCGCGGCAGGAAGAAGAATTAACCAAAGTCTCAGCCACCCACGGGGAACCAGTATAGGACATGATCCAAAATTTTGGACTTGCGTTCAGCTCACAAAAAACGAGTTGAGAAATGGAGCTCAGGGGCACAGCAATTCACAAACTGGCAGAGTGATAAAGGACAACTATCGTCCAAAAATCTGTTGAGGGAAGTCAACGAGGCGGACTTGAAAGCGAGGCAAAATAGCAGGAAACAGATTTCAAGAGGTACCTTGGAATCGCCTGTAAAGCACAGGAAGAGGGGCACAACTTGGACAATGGTGCACTTGGCCAAAAAGGGCGTATGCGTTTTCTCCTGAATATATTCAGGAGAAAACGCATACGCCCTTTTTGGCCAAGCAAGCAAGCGGGCAATGCAAATCTGCACTACAAAGAAGTATCACTTCCCACCGGTCAAAAGGGACATCCACAAAAAGTGTAAAAACCAGAAAGGTAAGACAGGCCCTGGAGAACTGGGAGCCTTGTTATGCTGATGGGCGGGATGTAAACTGCCAACTGCCTCACTGGAGGAGTGCATTGTGTTCCCTAAAACAAGTAAACAACAGAGCTACAGAGCCAAGGCCACTTCCAGTCTAGGGAATATACCTTGGGAAAACTGAAAATCAATAAGAAAGAGCCACCTCCAAATTTAGGGCTGCACTGACTACAAGAACCTCAACTTGGGTACACCTTAAATATCCCAGGAAATATAAAAATGGTTCAAAACATTGTGGTACTTACGTACGATGGAATATCCCTCAGCCATGAAATCAATGTCATAAGACCAGTAGCAGCAAAGTGAGTGGATTCAGGTACGATGATTCTAAGTGAAATAAGTCACACAGAAAAAGAAACTTATCATAAGATATCACTTATGAAGATCCTGTAAACATGGCTACACGTGAACTGAGTTAGGAAAGAGAACAGTCTCACATTTAGAAAACACTCTTATGCCTGCATAAAGGGGATGGAGAGGTCGGGTGATGCATAAAACCAGAGTTTGATATAAGCACAGGGACCGTTCCAAAAACCAACTTTGGAATAGACAAGACCTACACCTTCCTCAGTGAAAGAGACTCAAAACCCCATATTTCCCGCAGAGGAATATATCTGACTAGTAAGAATCTTAAAACCTATGTATTGATATGACTCCATAAGGGAATCAAGTGTGTCTAGAGTGGCATAAACATGGCAGCGAGAATCAGCTCAAACCCACTATAAAAAGGAATTTCAAAAGCAAAACCAAAAAACAGGGAAATTCTTTACAATTCCTTCAGGGTGTCTGAGGAAACCTGGAAAGACCCTATCTACAATGACAGCTGGATGTGGCATAAGGCTGGACACTTGGGACTGAGAGGATTGGTGAGATTGGGTGAGCAAATGCAGACCCTTTCAAGCAATAATGCATGGCCCCCATTCCATGGGTCCCAACTCTCCAGGTTCAAGGGAATATTACTACAGCTATAACATGTACAGGAAACCTAGAGAATAGACACACTGTGAATACGAAAGGTTTCTAAAACTCAACGAATAGTCCCTCTCCTGGTGCTCCAGTTTGACTTTCCAACTGCCTTACTATCAATCTCCCAACTTGGAGAGACAGGCCCTTTAACCTCCTGGTTTGCACAGGTTCCCAATTTGGCAGAGGATGGAAGGGACGAGGGAGAACCCATGAGAGAGTAGCTGTTAGGCATTTGGACGGGCACATGTCACTCTAATTTCCCGGCAGGAAGAAGAATTAACCAAAGTCTCAGCCACCCACCGGGAACCAGTATAGGACATGATCCAAAATTTTGGACTTGCGTTCAGCTCACAAAAAACGAGTTGAGAAATGGAGCTCAGGGGCACAGCAATTCACAAACTGGCAGAGTGATAAAGGACAACTATCGTCCAAAAATCTGTTGAGGGAAGTCAACGAGGCGGACTTGAAAGCGAGGCAAAATAGCAGGAAACAGATTTCAAGAGGTACCTTGGAATCGCCTGTAAAGCACAGGAAGAGGGGCACAACTTGGACAATGGTGCACTTGGCCAAAAAGGGCGTATGCGTTTTCTCCTGAATATATTCAGGAGAAAACGCATACGCCCTTTTTGGCCAAGCAAGCAAGCGGGCAATGCAAATCTGCACTACAAAGAAGTATCATTTCCCACCGGTCAAAAGGGACATCCACAAAATGTGTAAAAACCAGAAAGGCAAGACAGGCCCTCAGGAACTGAGAGCCTTGTTATGCTGATGGGTGGGATGTAAATTGCCAACTGCCTCACTGGAGGAGTGCATTGTGTTCCCTAAAACAAGTAAACAACAGAGCTACAGAGCCAAGGCCACTTCCAGTCTAGGGAATATACCTTGGGAAAACTGAAAATCAATAAGAAAGAGCCACCTCCAAATTTAGGGCTGCACTGGCTACAAGAACCTCAACTTGGGTACACCTTAAATATCCCAGGAAATATAAAAATGGTTCAAAACATTGTGGTACTTACGTACGATGGAATATCCCTCAGCCATGAAATCAATGTCATAAGACCAGTAGCAACAAAGTGAGTGGATTCAGGTACGATGATTCTAAGTGAAATAAGTCACACAGAAAAAGAAACTTATCATAAGATATCACTTATGAAGATCCTGTAAACATGGCTACACGTGAACTGAGTTAGGAAAGAGAACAGAGTCTCACATTTAGAAAACACTCTTATGCCTGCATAAAGGGGAAGGAGAGGTGGGGTGATGCATAAAACCAGAGTTTGATATAAGCACAGGGACCGTTTCAAAAACCAACTTTGGAATTGACAAGACCGACACCTTCCTCAGTGAAAGAGACTCAAAACCCCATATTTCCCACAGAGGAATATATCTGACTAGTAAGAATCTTAAAACCTATGTATTGATATGTCTCCATAAGGGAATCAAGTGTGTCTAGAGTGGCATAAACATGGCAGCGAGAATCAGCTCAAACCCACTATAAAAAGGAATTTCAAAAGCAAAACCAAAAAACAGGGAAATTCTTTACAATCCTTCAGGGTGTCTGAGGAAACCTGGAAAGACCCTATCTACAATGACAGCTGGATGTGGCATAAGGCAGGATACTTGGGACTGAGAGGATTGGTGAGATTGGGTGAGCGAATGCAGACCCTTTCAAGCAATAATGCATGGCCCCCATTCCATGGGTCCCAACTCTCCATGTTCAAGGGAATATTACTACAGCTATAACATGTACAGGAAACCTAGAGAATGGACACACTGTGAATACGAAAGGTTTCTAAAACTCAACGAATAGTCCCTCTCCTGGTGCTCCAGTTTGACTTTCCAACTGCCTTACTATCAATCTTCCAACTTGGAGAGACAGGCCCATTAACCTCCTGGTTTGCACAGGTTCCCAATTTGGCAGAGGATGGAAGGGACGAGAGAGATCCCATGAGAGAGTAGCTGTTAGGCATTTGGACGGGCACATGTCACTCTAATTTCCCGGCAGGAAGAAGAATTAACCAAAGTCTCAGCCACCCACCGGGAACCAGTATAGGACATGATCCAAAATTTTGGACTTGCGTTCAGCTCACAAAAAACGAGTTGAGAAATGGAGCTCAGGGGCACAGCAATTCACAAACTGGCAGAGTGATAAAGGACAACTATCGTCCAAAAATCTGTTGAGGGAAGTCAACGAGGCGGACTTGAAAGTGAGGCAAAATAGCAGGAAACAGATTTCAAGAGGTACCTTGGAATCGCCTGTAAAGCACAGGAAGAGGGGCACAACTTGGACAATGGTGCACTTGGCCAAAAAGGGCGTATGCGTTTTCTCCTGAATATATTCAGGAGAAAACGCATACGCCCTTTTTGGCCAAGCAAGCAAGCGGGCAATGCAAATCTGCACTACAAAGAAGTATCACTTCCCACCGGTCAAAAGGGACATCCACAAAATGTGTAAAAACCAGAAAGGCAAGACAGGCCCTGGAGAACAGGGGGCCTTGTTATGCTGATGGGCGGGATGTCAATTGCCAACTGCCTCACTGGAGGAGTGCATTGTGTTCCCTAAAACAAGTAAACAACAGAGCTACAGAGCCAAGGCCACTTCCAGTCTAGGGAATATACCTTGGGAAAACTGAAAATCAATAAGAAAGAGCCACCTCCAAATTTAGGGCTGCACTGACTACAAGAACCTAAACTTGGGTACACCTTAAATATCACAGGAAATATAAAAATGGTTCAAAACATTGTGGTACTTACGTACGATGCAATATTCCTCAGCCATGAAATCAATGTCATAAGACCAGTAGCAGCAAAGTGAGTGGATTCAGGTACGATGATTCTAAGTGAAATAAGTCACACAGAAAAAGAAACTTATCATAAGATATCACTTATGAAGATCCTGTAAACATGGCTACACGTGAACTGAGTTAGGAAAGAGAACAGAGTCTCACATTTAGAAAACACTCTTATGCCTGCATAAAGGGGATGGAGAGGTGGGGTGATGCATAAAACCAGAGTTTGATATAAGCACAGGGACCGTTCCAAAAACCAACTTTGGAATAGACAAGACCTACACCTTCCTCAGTGAAAGAGACTCAAAACCCCATATTTCCCGCAGAGGAATATATCTGACTAGTAAGAATCTTAAAACCTATGTATTGATATGACTCCATAAGGGAATCAAGTGTGTCTAGAGTGGCATAAACATGGCAGCGAGAATCAGCTCAAACCCACTATAAAAAGGAATTTCAAAAGCAAAACCAAAAAACAGGGAAATTCTTTACAATTCCTTCAGGGTGTCTGAGGAAACCTGGAAAGACCCTATCTACAATGACAGCTGGATGTGGCATAAGGCTGGACACTTGGGACTGAGAGGATTGGTGAGATTGGGTGAGCAAATGCAGACCCTTTCAAGCAATAATGCATGGCCCCCATTCCATGGGTCCCAACTCTCCAGGTTCAAGGGAATATTACTACAGCTATAACATGTACAGGAAACCTAGAGAATGGACACACTGTGAATACGAAAGGTTTCTAAAACTCAACGAATAGTCCCTCTCCTGGTGCTCCAGTTTGACTTTCCAACTGCCTTACTATCAATCTCCCAACTTGGAGAGACAGGCCCTTTAACCTCCTGGTTTGCACAGGTTCCCAATTTGGCAGAGGATGGAAGGGACGAGGGAGAACCCATGAGAGAGTAGCTGTTAGGCATTTGGACGGGCACATGTCACTCTAATTTCCCGGCAGGAAGAAGAATTAACCAAAGTCTCAGCCACCCACCGGGAACCAGTATAGGACATGATCCAAAATTTTGGACTTGCGTTCAGCTCACAAAAACCGACTTGAGAAATGGAGCTCAGGGGCACAGCAATTCACAAACTGGCAGAGTGATAAAGGACAACTATCGTCCAAAAATCTGTTGAGGGAAGTCAACGAGGCGGACTTGAAAGCGAGGCAAAATAGCAGGAAACAGATTTCAAGAGGTACCTTGGAATCGCGTGTAAAGCACAGGAAGAGGGGCACAACTTGGACAATGGTGCACTTGGCCAAAAAGGGCGTATGCGTTTTCTCCTGAATATATTCAGGAGAAAACGCATACGCCCTTTTTGGCCAAGCAAGCAAGCGGGCAATGCAAATCTGCACTACAAATAAGTTTCAGTTCCCACCGGTCAAAAGGGACATCCACAAAATGTGTAAAAACCAGAAAGGCAAGACAGGTCCTGGAGAACAGGGAGCTTTTTTAGGCTAATGGGTGGCATGTAAATTGCTAACTGCCTCTCTGGAGGAGTGCATTGTGTTCCCTAAAACAAATAAACAACAGAGCTACAGAGCAATGGGGTGTTCCAGTCTAAGGAATATATCTTTGGAAAACTGAAAATCAATAAGACACAGGCATGCCAAAATTTAAGGCTGCACTGCTTACAAGAACCTCATCGTGGGTACACCTTATATATCCCAGGAAAGACAAAAATATTTCAAGAAACTGTGGTACTTACGTACGATGTAATATCCGTTAGCCATGAAATCAATGTCATAAGGCAAGTAGCAGCAAAATGAGTGGATTCACGTACGATGATTCTAAGTGAAATAAGTCACACTGAAAAAGAAACTTATCATAAGATATCACTTATGAAAATCCTGTAAACATGGCTACACATGAACTGAGTTAGGAAAGATAACAGAATAACAAATCTTATCATAAGATATCACTCATAGTGTGAATGTAAACATGAACTGAATTTCAAACACAATAGAGTCATACATTTAGAAAACAATCTTCTGCCTGCTTAAGGGGAAAGGCGAGCTGGGGTGATGCATAAAACCACAGTTCTAAATTAGCACAGATACTGTTACATAAACCAAGTATGTAATAGACAACACCTACTGCCGGAACAATGAACTGGACTTAACGCCCCCTATTCATTGCAGAGGAATATATCTGACTCTAGAATTTTAAAACATATGTATTCTCATGTCTCCATAAAGGTATCATATGTGTGTATAATGGCATGAACACAGCACTGAAATTCAACTAAACCCCCTTATAAAATTAAGTTTCAAAAGCAAAATGCAAAAACAGCGAAACAGAGAGAAAGCCTTAAAAATTACGTTCAGGGCCTGTGATCCCACCTGGATTGACCACCTTTACACCCACAGCTGGATGAGACATAAGACTGGACACTTGGGGCTGACAAGTTTGCTGAGGTTGTGTGAGCAAAAGAACACCACTTAGAGCAATACTGTGTGCTACCCATTCTAGTGGTGCCAACTCTCCAGGTTTAAGGGAATCTTCCTACAGTTAAAACATGCATGGGACACCCAGTGGATGGTACACTGTGCGATTGGGAAAGTTTTCTAAAAGGTACCTCATTTTTCCTTTCGTCGTGCTCGGCTTCACCATTCCATCTGCATTACTAAAAATCTCCTCACTTGGAATGTCAGCGCCTTTACCCTCCTGTATGCACAGTTTGCAAATTGTGCAGAGGATGAAAAGGAAGAGGGGAAACAAATGAGAGATTAGCTGTAGGTGTTTGGATGGGCACATGTCACTCTAGTTTCCCATCAGGAAGAAGAATTAACCAAAGGCTCAGCCTGAAGCCCTGGAACCAGACTAGGCCCTAAAGCCATCCTGCGGTATTGCAGCCAGCTCACAAATAGGCGAGTTGAAAAATGGAGCTCAGGGACACAGCAATTCACAAACTTGCAGAGTTTTAAAGGACAACTATCATCCAGAAATATATTGAGGTAAGGCAGTGAAGAGGATTTGAATGCAAGGCAGAATTGAAGGAAACAGATTTCAAGAGGTACACTGGAGTCATCTTTAAAGCACATGAAAAGCGACAGAACTTCAACAATGTTGCCCTTGACCGAAAAGGGATTATGTGTATTTTCTTGAATATAATTGGGAAAAAATGCATACGCCCTTTTTGGCCAAGCAAGCCATCAGGCATTGAAAATCCACACCACATAGAAGTGTCCCTTACCTCCAGTCAAAAGGGCCATCCACAAACAGTGTAAAAACCACAAATGCAGGACAGGCCATGGAGAAAAGGGAGCCTGGTTACACCGATGGAGAGGATGTAAATTGCCAACAGCCTCTCTGGAGAACTGTATGTTGTTTTCTAAAACAGAGCTACAGAGCATAGCACACTTCCACTCATGGGCGTGTATTTTGGGAAAACTAAAAATCCACAACACACAGCCAGCCCAAAGTTTAGGGCTGCTCTGTTTACAAGAACCTCGACTTTGGTACACTTTAAATATCCCAGGAAAGGAAAAAAATTGATATAGATGTTGTGGTACTTATATACAATGGAATGTCACTCAGACATAAAATCAATGTCATAAGGCCAATAGCAGCATAATGAGTGGCTTTAGGTACGATGATGCTAAGTGAAATGAGCCTCAAAGAAAAAGAAACTTATTGTAATATATCACTTATAGAGGGAATGTAAACATGGCTACACATGAACTGAATTACAAAAGAGAACAGAGTTACACATTTAGAAAACACACTTATGCCTCCTTAAGGGGAAAGGTGACGTGGGGTGATGTGTAAAAGCAGAGTTTGAAATTAGCACAGATACCATTCCATATACCAAATATGTAATAGACAAGACCTACTCCTTTCTCAATGAACTGGACACAAAACACCCTATTCACTGAAGAGGAATATATCTGACTGGTAATAATCTTGAAACCTATGTATTTATAAGTCTCCATAATGGAATCAAGTGTATGTAGATTGGCATAAACACAGATCAATGGAACAGGACAGAAAGCCCAGAGATAAACCTACATACCTATGGCTATCTCATCTATGACAAAGGAGCTAAGGATATACAATGGAGAAAAGACAGTCTCTTCAGTAATTGGTGCTGGGAAAACTGGACCCCTACACATAAAAGAATGAAATTAGAACACTCCATAACACCATACACAAAAATAAACTCTAAATGGATTAGAGATCTAAATAGAAGACCAGACACTATAAAACACTTAGAGGAAACCATAGGCAGAACACTCTATGACATAAATCACAGCAAGATCCTTTTTGACTCACCTCCTAGAGAAATGGAAATAAAAACAGAAATCAACAAATGGGACCTAATGAAACTTAAAAGCTTTTACACAGTATAGGAAAACATAAACAAGATGCAGAAACAACCCTCAGAATGGGAGAAAATATTTTCAAATGAAGCAATTGACAAAGGATTAATCTCCAAACTTTACAAGCACCACATGTAGCTCAATATCACAAAAACAAACAACCCAATCCAAAAACGGGCAGAAGACTTAAATAGACATTTCTCCAAAGAAGATATACAGATTACCAAGAAACACATGAAAGGATGCTGAACATCACTAATCATTAGAGAAATGCAAATCAAAACTACCGTGAGGTATCACCGCACAGCAGTCAGAGTGGCAATCATCCAAAAAAATCTACAAAACAATAAATGCTGGAGAGGCCTTTATTGGAGAAAAGGGAACACACTTGCACTGTGGGTGGGAATGTAAATTGATATGGGCACTAGGGAGAACACTCCGGAGGTTCCTCTAAATAGCTAACAATAGAGGTACCATACGACACAACAATCCAACTACTGGGCATTTGCCTTGCGAAAACCATAATTCAAAAAGAGTTATGTACAAAAATGTTCATTGCAGCTCTATTTACAATAGCCAGGACATAGAAGCAACCTAAGTGTCCATCGACAGATGAATGGATAAAGAAGATCTGGCACATATATACAATGGAATATTACTCAGCCATAAAAAGAAGCAAAACTGAGTTATTTGTACTGAGGTGGATGGACTTAGAATCTGTCCTACAAAGTGAAGTAAGTCAGAAAGGGAAAAACAAATACTGTATGTTAACAGAGATATACGGAATCTAATGAAGAAAAAAAAAGATTTTGAAGAACCTAGTGGCAGGACAGGATTAAGGACACAGACGTAGAGAAAGGACTTGAGGACACTGGAAGGGGGATGGGTAAGCTGAGACGAAGTGACAGAGTGGCATGGACATAAATACATTACCAAATGTAACACTGATAGCTACTGGAAAGCAGCCACATAGAACAGGGAGATCAGCTCGGTGCTTTGTGACCACATAAAGGGGTGGGATATGGAGTGTGGGAGGGAGATGCAAGAGGGAGGGGATCTGGTGATATTTGTATATGTATAGCTGATTCACTTTGTTATACAGCAGAAACTAACACTCCATTGTAAAACAATTATACTCCAATAAACGTGTAAAAGGAAAAAAAAAAGAATGCCCAGGGATAAACCTACACACCTATGGTCAACTAATCTATGACAAAGGAGGCAAGACTATACAATGGAGATAAGACAGTCTCTTCAATCATTGGTGCTGGGAAATATGGACAGCTACATGTAAAAGAATGAAATTAGAACACTCCCCAACACCATACATAAAAATATATTCAAAATGGATTAGAGACCTTAATGTAAGACGGGACAGTATAAAACTCTGAGAGGAAAACTTACGAAGGATACTCTGACGTAAATCACAGCAAGATCTTTTTTGATCCACCTCCTGTAGTAATGAAATAAAAAAGAAAACTAAACAGATGGGACCTAATGAAATGTAAAAGCTTTTACAAAGCAAAGGAAACTACAAACAAGACGAAAAGACAACCCTCAGAATGGCAGAAAATATTTGCAAATGAATCAATGGACAAATAATTAATCTCCAATATATATATATAAACAGCTCATGCAGCTCAATATTAATAAAACAAACAACCCAATACAAAAATGGAAGAAGATCTAAATAGACATTTCTTCCAAGAAGACATAGAGATGGCCAGTACGCACATGAAAATCTGCTCAACATCACTAATTATTAGAGAAATGGAAATCGAAACTACAATGAGGTATCACGTCACACCTGTTAGAATGGGCATCATCAGAAAATCTACAAACAACAAATGCTGGAGACGCTGTGGAGAAAAGGAACCTTCTTCCACTATTGTTGGGAATGTAAATTGATATAGTCTCTATGGAGAACAGTATGGAGGTTCCTTAAAAAACTAAAAATAGAATTACCATATAATCCAGCAATCCCACTACTGGGCATATACCCAGAGAAAACCATAAATCAAAAAGACACATTCACCACAATGTTCATTGCAGCACTATTTACAATAGCCAGGTAATGAAAGCAACCTAAGTGCCCACAGACAGATGAATGGATAAAGATGTGGTACATATATACAATGGAATATTACTCAGCCATACATAGGAATGAAATTGGGTCATTTGTAGAGACCTTGATGGATCTAGAGACTGTCATACAGAGTGAAGTAAGTCAGAAAGAGAAAAACAAATATTGTATGTTAATGCATATATGTGGAACCTAGAAAAATGGTACAGATGAACCGGTTTGCAGGGCAGAGATAGAGACACAGATGTAGAGAACAAACATATGGACACCAAGGGGGTAATGCCATGTGAGGGTGGTGGTGGGATGAATTGGGAGACTGGGATTCACATGTGCACACTTATATGTATAAAATAGATATCCAATAAGAACCTGCTGTATAAAAGAAATAAATAAATTTTAAAAAAATTAAAAATAAATAACATTTAATAAAATAAACCAAAAAAAGTTTTTCCCTTCACATAGACGTCTTTATCTTAATGCATTATTTCCATGTTTATATCTCCAAATTAAAAAAAAAGAGGAATAAATAAAATCTACCTTGAACCAAAAATAAAAAAAAAGAAAAAAGAAAAAAACAGAACCCACCAGTTATACAGAGGAAAATCGTATCAGGGCACTTGCTCCAGTGGTAAAAGATTCTTAAGTTGGTCAGAGGTGGGAAATCTTCTCCCATGCAGTCAGCCCCACAAGGAGCAACCTCATTGCAAAGCTGGGGGACTGTGTCGAGGCGTCTGTGAGTCAATGTGAGCTGAGCCCCAGTCCTGCTGCAGCTGAACTCTTCCCACCCTTTCCAGGTAAAACACATGAATATGCACAAGAACTTGCAAGCCTAGAGGAAGGGCTGTGGAGCCACACCAGTGACAGCACGCAGGCCGACTTGGTGCCTGCAGGCCAGCCAGGATGGTCCTGGCCTCAGATGCTCTTCTGGAAGCTTTCCATTTCCCTACCTGTGATACCCCTCCTGCCACGGCCCCCACTGCTTTTTTACTTCCTCACCTCTGCCTGGGGAGACATTCCAGTGGCAGGTATGGGTGACACATCCTCTTCTTTAGCAGGTGGCAGCCTGGCAACTCCTGCAGAAAGTCCAGCAGAGCCCCACTCACAATGGGCCACCCACAAAGCCACGGCCCCTCACTCCCTCCCACCACCCCAGCCCCGACACTGCTGACGGGGCCGAGAATATGGCGTCAGGTACAGCTACAGGGGCTCTTGCTGACTGGAGAGGTGTTTATATTGACCTCAACCAGGCACACGTGGGGAGGGCTGGCAGGCAGCGTCAGGCTGCCCAAATCAGCCAATCCTCACCCCTCAGGGACTCACAGTTGCAGAAAATGAACCTTGCTAAACGGGCCACGCCCAAGGAACAGCTGTGGGCTCTTGAGAGTCAGGATAGACAAGGGGCTGCAGCTGCGGCTTGTTTTCTTCTCATTTTATCTGGTCCATGAGTGGAAAACAACTTCAAGAAGACCCTATACTAATGAGAGGAACCCAGGAGTCAGGGAGAGGAGCGATGGTGGGTGGAGACAGAGGTCTGGTGCCTGGCTGCAGTGGAAGTGTCTGGAAGACCAGGCAGAGAGAGGCTGCACAGAGTGATAGCCAGGGTCACAGACCTGTCAGAGCTGCTGTTTGTTAGTTCAAGTCCTGCTCTGTGGTGTTCTGTGTCAGCTGTGAGCGACAGGTGAGCTGGGGGTTCTCTGCATGGTGGGCTATGTGCACAGTTCCTGTGTTTCCAGCCCTGCTGGGTTACCTGCCCAGGGGAGCTCCGTATCCTGGGAAGGGCCTGACTATGAGAGCCCCATGGGCTGCTGGGTAGCTGCACAGGTGAGCTCCATACCCTGGGAGGGACTTGACCACGAGAGCCCCGTGGGCTGTGGGGTGGGGGTGCAGCCCAGGTGAGCTCCATATCCTGGGATTGGCCTGACCACGAGAGCCCCATGGGCTGCTGGAAACCTGGTAAAGGATATCAGGACAGTCAGTGAAGCCACCGAGGATATACATCCAGTAGCTCCTATTTCCTACACCCTGCTGGTCATTCTACCATCCACCAGGCCATGGCATTCTGTATTAGACTTCAATGATGCCTTCTTCTGTATTCCATTCATCTCAGAGTCACAAGAATTTTTGGCTTGTGAGTGGCAGGACACAACATGCAACCAAAGCAATTATGCTGGGCCGTCCTGCCCCAATGGTTCAAAAATCCCCACACCATCATTGGGGAAATGTCCTCTAAAGACCTAAAAGTTCTACCTCTGTGAAAGGGAACCCTCCTTCAATATGCAGCGGACATTCTGATCGCCAGGCCTACTAAAGACGCCTCTGAACTACCTAGCCAAGAAAGGATAGAAGGTGTCCAAGAAAAAGGCTCAAATATCCCAGGCTAAGGTGACATGCCTGAGCTTCATTCTCACAGATATTCGGAGAAACGCATCCCAGGATAGGGAAGAAGCCATTTGCAGCCTTACCTCTTCTAAACCTAGAGGACAGCTTAGGGGTTCCTGGGGAGGCCAAGGTTTTCTGCATCTGGATCCCTAACTACAGTCTAATAGCTGGGCCTCTACATGAAACACTGACATGAAAAGATGATGATCCTTTTGAATAGAATCCAGAAGCAGCCTCTCAAGAATGGAAAGAGCAGTCAATTCAGACCCTTGCCCAGGAACTCCCTAATTTAGCTAAACCCTTTGACCTTTACATACCCGGTCAAAGGTTAATTGCCCTTGGGGCCTTAGTGCAAAAACTGGGACCACTTGAAATGGAGCAACACAAGAATGCCCTTCAGGTATGATAAACTATGGTCACCAAGGGCTTTGCCCACCGACTCATCAGGCCAGGATACTGGGGTATCTAAAAAGATGGAAATCAGCAGCCCACAAGGCCAGCTCCCTCCTAAGGGAAAAGGACCCCACGTGGTGATCCTAACCACGCATCATGCCCTGAAGTTGCAGGGGTCACTCTGTGGACACACTGACCTCGAGTGAGGAAGCCCTCCAATGCCAACCTCCAGAGAGACAAACGGGGGCAACGGGCCACCAAGATGACTCGTGTGACCATCACTTGACCTGGAGTTTCTCTCAGAAAACAACAAGACTGTGCCCCGAAAGAGCAGACTACTGCTTGCAGGACTTACTGCACCCAGAGGGGAGCTAATAAGCTTGGCGGGGGAAATGTATATCATGCTTTCACCATAGAAAACCCTACAGACACCACGGTGATGGTGGCCAATATGACCGGCTGGACTGCTGGCTACTTCTAAAGGCCGTTGACTCAGTGGACCTCATGGCCCTGGATCACCACTGGCCCTGGACTGTCTGGGAGTTGTGCAGGCAGGGCTCTCACACATGGTGCTGTTTGTACATTAATTCAGGGACCTAATTAAAGAAAGCACAGACTACTGGTCAGAGCATCTAGGTTGCCAAAATCCGTCAGCCTAAGGTCGCCGAACAAATGTGGGGTGGGGTGAAACCTGCCACCGCAGCATCTCTGCGCATCTCTTTCCCGGACCTTAAAGGTCATTAGAATCTATAACACTTCCAATGCTGGTGCTCAGGCGGACGAGAAGTGAGGCAGGAGGCCTTGGGACAATCAACCTCACCTGGAGGCTGGTGGGGAGACATTTTGCCCCTCCCCCCATGTATCAGGGCTCCCACCACAGCATGAAGCAGTTACAAAAGAGGGGTCTGCACCCTCAACACCCCAAGGATGAGGAATGGAACAAAAAGCAGAGGAGGTGTTCATCTCCGGCAACGTTCATTAAAAATTCCTGGGAGATAAAAAGAGAATCTGGGCAATAAAATAAAGTCTAACCTGTTTTTCCTTTGTGCTTTGTCTAATTTCACGTGTTCCTAGGGTTCCGCATGCAGAGGTCCCACACCCGTCACTTCAGACCCGATTTCCTAGTGCAGAATGGCTGGGTCGACACCTCAGCTAGCGGGGTCCCATGCAAACTCTGCGGCATAGAGCCCGAGCTGCAGCCAACCCAGCCCTCGAGAGCTCCATCCCCTCCCTCCCACTGACGCTGCCGGGATCCCTACACAGCAGCCCAGCCCACAGCCCGTGGGGCAGTGCACATTCTCACCTCTCCATTCTGTTTTCAAAATAATGTTTCCTTTGCTTCTGAACCAAACTCAGTCTTGATCTGTTGGCTCCAATGACACTGGGCACGGGGACTCCTGTTGGGGTCCACTCTGGAGGATCAGTAACAGAAATTGAGAACATTGTAACTTCAATGAACAGGTGTGTGAGCCAAACTGTAGTTAACATAGAGCAGTGTATAATGCTCGGGTAAAATAAGATGTTTTTAAGACTTACATTTGATATTTCCATCACTTTCCTATAAGCAAGTTCAGTGAAGACGTCTGTCTTATTTGTCAGGTCAACATTAGATAAATGAAGTGATTTATTTCCATGGATGTAGATCGAATACTCTTGGCTGAAGCTTCAATCTTGTTTTGAATGCTTTTCCATTGAAAAGGATACCTCTCTTTCAGCTCCCCCATTTCTGAGAAGTATAAAATCTTATAATTTATTATTACCAAAGGGGAAAGGTAGGAGAAGGGATAAATTAACAGTTTGGGATTAACACATACACACTGCTATGTATAAAATAGATCATCAACAAGGAACTACTGTATAGCCCAGGGAACTACACTGAATATTTTGCAATAACCTATAAGGGGAAATAATCTGAAAAAGAATCGATATTTTTATTGACATCATCTATCAATGACAGATAAAATGTAACCTAAGCAAGGCCGATGGTGAGCGCTTCTGACCCTGAAGATTTCAATCATCTAAAGTTTGGGCTCTGCCTATTTCCCAAGGATCTTAATGGACATACGTGTAGCCGTAGCTTAAAAATTCCCCAGTTTGGGGTTCGGGGAGGCACTGATTTGGAAAAATCCCTGGTGTTCTCCTTACATGCACATGACCCTTCCTACAGCTAAAACATGCCTGTCACACCTAGAGGATGGTACACCATTTGATCGGAAAGAGTTTGGAAAAGGCACCTCATCTCCTCATCGCCTGGTGCTCGGGTTCACCCCGCCAGCATCTTTCCTAACAATCTCCTCACTTGGGGATATCAACACCGTCAACATCCTGTTGCACAGAGTTTGGAATTTGTCCAGAGCATGAAGCGGAAGGATGAGAAAAATTTAGAGACCAGTCTTAGGTGTGCGGACAGGCACATGTCACTCTAATTTCCAATCCGGAAGAAAAATTCATCAAAGGCTAGAATTGCCCACGGAAACAGAATAGGGCTAGAGGAAATCCCGCTGTTTTGTGTCCAGTTTCCAAAAACACAAGTTGAAAAATGGAACTCAGGGGCACTAAAATTCATGAAACTGCAGAGTTGAAAATATCTATCGTCGAAAAATGTCTTGAGGTAAGCCACAGAAAAAGACTTGTAAGCAAGGGAGAGTGGCAGGAAACATATTTGAAGAGGTAGAAAGGACTCCCCATTAAAGCACAAGAAAAGGGGCTGAACGTCGCCAATGATGCAGTTGGCCAAAAAGGGCGTATGCATTTTTTCTGAATATATTCAAGTAAAGGCCATACACACTTTTTATCCAACCAAACAGGTGGACACTGGAAATCAATACTACAAAATATATCACTTCACATCAGTCAGAAGGGCCATCCACATAAAGTGTAAACACCAGACATGCAGGACAGGGCGAGGAGAAAAGGGAGCCCTGTGAGGCTGATAGTGGAAATGTAATTTGCCAATGGCCACTCTGGAGAAGTGTATTGTGTTTGCTAAAACATCTAAAAAATGATCTACAGAGCATAGGGCACTTGCACTCATGCGCATATACCTTGGGAAAAACAAAAATCAAAAGAAAACAGGCACCCCAACGTTTACCACCTCTCTGTTAAAAAGGGCCTCCACTTGGATATAACCTAAATGTCCCTGGAAGGATAAAATGGATAAAAGAGATGGGGTACTTATGTAGAGTGGAATATTACTCATCCAGAAATCAATGAAATAAGGCCAGTTGGAACAACTCTGGAGGAGTTACCTACGATCATTCTAAGTGACATATGTCAGAAAGAAAAAGACACATATCATAAGATGTCACTTAAAGGTGGAATCAAAAATGGCTACACATGAAATAAATTACAAAACAGAAACATACTCAAATATGTAGAAAATAGACATAAGGCTGCTAAATGGGAAAGGTGGGGAATGGTGAGGTATTATCGAGGAGGTTGAAATTAGCAAAGATACCATTCCAAGTACCACATTGAATAACTGACAAGGCCTACACGGTACCTCAAAGAACTGCACTCAGCCCACTCAAGTCACTGGAAAATAATACATAAGACTGGTAAGCATCTGAAAAAGAATTTATTGTTGTCTCACAGTACATGAATCAAGTGGATGTACAGCAGCAAAACACAGAGCTTTGAAAATCAGCTGTAACCAATATAAAAATAAATTTAAAAATATTTATAAAAACAGTGAGACAGACAAAAATTCTTACAACTTTTGTTGAAGGGCTACGATGTAATATGGATTGAACACATGTAGACCCACAGCAGGATGATATATAAGGCTGGAAGCTATGCACGCTAAGAGATGTTAGAGAGGCTGGGTGAGGAAATGCAGACCTTTTAAAGTAATACTGCCTGGTACCCATTCCATGGGTCCCAAATCTGCAGGTTCAAGGGAATCTTCTGACAGTGAATACATGCCTGGGAAACCGAGATGAATGTACACCGTGTGCTCAGGAAAGGTGTCTAAAATGCACCTCATTTTTGATCTCCTGGTGCTGGGGTTCGCCATTCCAGCTACATTACTAACAATCTCCCCACTTGGAGAATCAGCACCTTTAACCTCCTGTTTTACACAGTTTTCAATTTGTGCAGAGGATAAATGGGAAGAGGGGGAACCAATGAGAGATTAGCTGTAGGAGTTTTGACAGGCATATGTCACTCTAATTTCCCATTAGGAAGAAGAATTAACCAAAGGCTCAGCCTGCCTCCCCAGAACCAGAATAGGGCTGGAAGCAATCCAATGGTTTGGCGGCCAGCTCACAAAAAAAGCGAGTTGCAAAATGGAGCTCAGGAGCAGACAATTCAAAGACCTGCAAAGATATAAATGATAACCAACATCCAAAAATATATTCAGGTAAGGCAACGAAGAGGATCTGAATGAGAGGCAGAATTGCAGGAAACAGATTTCAAAAGGTAGATTCTACTCACATTTAAAGCATATGAAAAGCAGCAGAATTTCTAAAATGATGCAGTTGGGCAAAAGGGTGTATGCGTTTTTTTCGTGAATATCTTCAGGAAAAAAACACATACAGAGATTTTGGCCAACCAAACAAGAGGGAAATGCAAATCCACACAACAAAGGAGTCTCAATTTCCACTGCTCAGAAAGGCCATCCAAAAAATGTGTGCAAACCAGAAATGCAGGAGAGGCCATGGAAAACAGGGAGCCTAGTCACGCTGATGGGTGGGGTATAAATATCCAAGAGCCATTCTGAAGAAGTGTATGCTGTTTCCTAAAACATCTAAAATACAAAGCCCCCGAGCAAAGGGGACTTCAACTCATGGGTATATAACTTGGGAAGATTAAATATCAATAAGACACAGGCACCCCAAAATTTAGGGCTGCTCTGCATACAAGGACCTCAACTTTGGTACACCTAAAATATGCCAGGAAAAAGAGAAATGCATAAAGAACTTGTGGTAATTTTGCACAATGGAATATCACTCAGACATGAAATCAATGTATATAAGGCCAGTAGCAGCATAAGGAGTGGATTTAGGTATGATGAATCTAAGGGAAATTAGTCACACAGAAAAATAATCTTATCATAAGATATCACTTATGAAGATCCTGTAAACATGGCTACACATGAACTGAGTTAGGAAAGAGAACAGAGTCTCACATTTAGAAAAAACTCTTATGACTGCTTAAGGGGGAAGGAGAGGTGGGGTGATGCATAAAACCAGAGTTTGATATAAGTACAAATAACGTTCCAGAAACCAACTATGGAACAGACAAGACCTACAACTTCCTCAGTGAAAGGGACTCAAAACCCCATATTTACCGCAGAGGAATATATCTCACTAGTAAGAATCTTAAAACCTATGTATTGATATGTCTGCGTAAGGGAATCAAGTGTGTCTAGACTGGCATAAACATGGCAGCGAGAATCAGCTCAAACCCACTATAAAAAGGAATTTCAAAAACAAAACAAAAAAACAGGAAAATTCTTTACAAATCCTTCAGGGTCTCTGATGAAACGTGGAATGACCCTATCGACAATGACAGCTGGATGTGGCATAAGGCTGGACACTTGGGACAGAGAGGATTGGTGAGATTGGGTGAGCAAATGCAGACCCTTTAAAGCAATAAGGCATGGCACCCATTCCTTGGGTCCCAACTCTCCAGGTTGAAGGGAATATTACAACAGCTATAACATGTACAAAAAACCTAGAGAATGGAAACAGGGTGAATACGAAAGGTTTCTAAAACTCAATGAATAGTCCCTCACCTGGTGCTCCGTTTTGACTTTCCAACTGCTTTACTATCAATCCCCCAACTTGGAGAGACAGCCCCTTAACCTCCTGGTTCACACAGGTTGCCAATTTGGCAGAGGATGAAAGGGAAGAGGGAGTACCAATGAGAGAGTAGCTCTTAGGCATTTGGACTAGCACATGTCACTCTAATATCCTGGCAGGAAGAAGAATTTACCAAAGTCTCAGCCACCCACTGGGAACCAGTATAGGTCCTGAACCAAAATTTTGGACTTGCGTTCAGCTCACAAAAAACGAGTGGAAAAATGGAGCTCAGGGGCACAGCAATTCACAAACTGGCAGAGTAATAAAGGACAACTATCGTCCAAAAATCTGTTTAGGGAAGGCAACGAGGCGGACTTGAAAGCGAGGCTGAATAGCAGGAAACAGATTTCAAGAGGTACGTTGCAATCACATTGAAAGCACAGGAAGAGGGGCACAACTTTGACACTGATGCACTTGGCCAAAAAGGCCGTATGCGTATTCTCCTGAATATATTCAGGAGAAAACGCATACACCCTTTTTGGCCAAGCAAGCAAGCGGGCAATGCAAATCTGCACTACAAAGAAGTATCACTTCCCACTGGTCAAAAGGGACATCCACAAAATGTGTAAAAACCAGAAAGGCAAGACAGGCCCTGGAGAACAGGGAGCCTTGTTAGGCTGATGGGCAGGATGTAAATTGCCAACTGCCTCACTGGAGGAGTGCATTGTGTTCCCTAAAACAAGTAAACAACAGAGCTACAGAGCCAAGGGCGCCTCCAGTCTAGGGAATATACCTTGGGAAAACTGAAAATCAATAAGACAGAGCCACGCCAAAATTTAGGGCTGAATTGCTTACAAGAACCTCAACTTGGGTACACCTTAAATATCCCAGGAAATATAAAAATGGTTCAAAAAATTGTGGTACTTACATACGATGGAATATCCCTCAGCCATGAAATGAATGTCATAAGACCAGTAGCAGCAAAATGAGTGGATTCAGGTACGATGATTCTAAGTGAAATAAGTCACACAGAAAAAGAAACATATCATAAGATATCACTTATGAAGATCCTGTAAATATGGCTACACTTCAAATGAGTTAGGAAAGAGAAGAGGGTCTCACATTTAGAAAACATTCTTATATCTGCTTAAGGGGGAGGAAAGGTGGGGTGATGAATAAAAGGAGAGTTTGATATAAGCACAGGGACCGTTCCAAAAATGAACTATGGAATAGAAAAGACCTACACCTTCCTCAGTGAAAGGGACTCAAAACCCCATATTTCGCGCAGAGGAATATACCTCACTAGTAGAAATCATAAAACCTATGTATTGGTATGTGTGCGTAAGGGAATCAAGAGTGTCTAGACTGGCATAAACATGGCAGCGAGAATCAGCTCAAAACCACTATAAAAAGGAATTTCATAAACAAAACAAAAAAACAGGGAAATTTTTACAATTCCTTCAGGGTCTCTGATGAAACCTGGAATGACCCTATGTACAATGACATCTGGATGTGGCATAAGGCTGGACACTTGGGACTGAGAGGATTGATGAGATTGGGTGAGCAAATGCAGACCCTTTAAAGCAATAATGCATGGCACCCATTCCACGGGTCCCAACTCTCCAGGTTGAAGGGAATATTACGACAGCTATAACATGTACGGGAAACCAAGAGAATGGACACTCTGTGAATACGAAAGGTTTCTAAAACTCAATGAATAGTCCCTCTCCTGGTGCTACGGTTTGACTTTCCAACTACTTTCCTATCACTCTCTAAACTTGGAGAGACAGCCCCTTTAACCTCCTGGTTCGCACAGGGTGCCAATTTGGCAGGGGATGAAAGGGAAGTGGAAGAACCAATGAGATAGTAGCTGTTAGGCATTTGGACGGGCACGTGTCACTCTAATTTCCCGGCAGGAAGAAGAATTAACCAAAGTCTCAGCCACCCACCGGGAACCAGTATAGGACATGATCCAAAATTTTGGACTTGCGTTCAGCTCACAAAAAACGAGTTGAGAAATGGAGCTCAGGGGCACAGCAATTCACAAACTGGCAGAGTGATAAAGGACAACTATCGTCCAAAAATCTGTTGAGGGAAGTCAACGAGGCGGACTTGAAAGCGAGGCAAAATAGCAGGAAACAGATTTCAAGAGGTACCTTGGAATCGCCTGTAAAGCACAGGAAGAGGGGCACAACTTGGACAATGGTGCACTTGGCCAAAAAGGGCGTATGCGTTTTCTCCTGAATATATTCAGGAGAAAACGCATACGCCCTTTTTGGCCAGGCAAGCAGGCGGGCAAAGCAAATCTGCACTACAAAGAAGTATCACTTCCCACCGGTCAAAAGGGACATCCACAAAATGTGTAAAAACCAGAAAGGCAAGACAGGCCCTGGAGAACAGGGAGCCTTGTTATGCTGATGGGCGGGATGTAAATTGCCAACTGCCTCACTGGAGGAGTGCATTGTGTTCCCTAAAACAAGTAAACAACAGAGCTACAGAGCCAAGGCCACTTCCAGTCTAGGGAAAATACCTTGGGAAAACTGAAAATCAATAACAAAGAGCCACCTCCAAATTTAGGGCTGCACTGACTACAAGAACCTCAACTTGGGTACACTTTAATTATCCTAGGAAATATAAAAATTGTTCATAACATTGTGGTACTTACGTACGATGGAATATCCCTCAGCCATGAAATCAATGTCATAAGACCAGTAGCAGCAAAGTGAGTGGATTCAGGTACGATGATTCTAAGTGAAATAAGTCACACAGAAAAAGAAACTTATCATAAGATATCACTTATGAAGATCCTGTAAACATGGCTACACATGAACAGAGTTAGGAAAGAGAACAGAGTCTCACATTTAGAAAACACTCTTATGCCTGCTTAAAGGGGAAGGAGAGGTGGGGTGATGCATAAAACCAGAGTTTGATATAAGCACAGGGACCGTTCCAAAACCCACTTTGGAATAGACAAGACCTACACCTTCCTCAGGGAAAGAGACTCAAAACCCCATATTTCCCGCAGAGGAATATATCTGACTAGTAAGAATCTTAAAACCTATGTATTGATATGTCTCCATAAGGGAATCAAGTGTGTCTAGAGTGGCATAAACATGGCAGCGAGAATCAGCTCAAACCCACTATAAAAAGGAATTTCAAAAGCAAAACAAAAAAACAGGGAAATTCTGTACAATTCCTTCAGGGTGTCTGAGGAAACCTGGAAAGACCCTATCTACACTGACAGCTGGATGTGGCATAAGGCTGGACACTTGGGACTGAGAGGATTGGTGAGATTGGGTGAGCAAATGCAGACCGTTTAAAGCAATAATGAATGGCCCCCATACCATGGGTCCCAACTCTCCAGGTTGAAGGGAATATTACTACAGCTCTAACATGTACAGGAAACCTAGAGAATGTACACACTGTGAATACGAAAGGTTTCTAAAACTCATCGAATAGTCCCTCTCCTGGTGCTCCAGTTTGACTTTCCAACTGCCTTACTATCAATCTCCCAACTTGGAGAGACAGCCCCTTTAACCTCCTGGTTTGCACAGGTTCCCAATATGGCAGAGGATGGAAGGGACGAGGGAGAACCCATGAGAGAGTAGCTGTTAGGCATTTGGACGGGCACATGACACTCTAATTTCCCGGCAGGAAGAAGAATTAACCAAAGTCTCAGCCACCCACCGGGAACCAGTATAGGACATGATCCAAAATTTTGGACTTGCGTTCAGCTCACAAAAAACGAGTTGAGAAATGGAGCTCAGGGGCACAGCAATTCACAAACTGGCAGAGTGATAAAGGACAACTATCGTCCAAAAATCTGTTGAGGGAAGTCAACGAGGCGGACTTGAAAGCGAGGCAAAATAGCAGGAAACAGATTTCAAGAGGTACGTTGGAATCGCCTGTAAAGCACAGGAAGAGGGGCACAACTTCGACAATGATGCACTTGGCCAAAAAGGGCGTATGCGTTTTCTCCTGAATATATTCAGGAGAAAACGCATACGCCCTTTTTGGCCAAGCAAGCAAGCGGGCAATGCAAATCTGCACTACAAAGAAGTATCACTCCCCAACGGTCAAAAGGGACATCCACAAAATGTGTAAAAACCAGAAAGGCAAGACAGGCCCTGGAGAACAGGGAGCCTTGTTATGCTGATGGGCGGGATGTAAATTGCCAACTGCCTCACTGGAGGAGTGCATTGTGTTCCCTAAAACAAGTAAACAACAGAGCTACAGAGCCAAGGCCACATCCAGTCTAGGGAATATACCTTGGGAAAACTGAAAATCAATAACAAAGAGCCACCTCCAAATTTAGGACTGCACTGACTACAAGAACCTCAACTTGGGTACACTTTAATTATCCTAGGAAATATAAAAATTGTTCATAACATTGTGGTACTTACGTACGATGGAATATCCCTCAGCCATGAAATCAATGTCATAAGACCAGTAGCAGCAAAGTGAGTGGATTCAGGTACGATGATTCTAAGTGAAATAAGTCACACAGAAAAAGAAACTTATCATAAGATATCACTTATGAAGATCCTGTAAACATGGCTACACATGAACTGAGTTAGGAAAGAGAACAGAGTCTCACATTTAGAAAACACTCTTATGCCTGCTTAAAGGGGAAGGAGAGGTGGGGTGATGCATAAAACCAGAGTTTGATATAAGCACAGGGACCGTTCCAAAACCCACTTTGGAATAGACAAGACCTACACCTTCCTCAGGGAAAGAGACTCAAAACCCCATATTTCCCGCAGAGGAATATATCTGACTAGTAAGAATCTTAAAACCTATGTATTGATATGACTCCATAAGGGAATCAAGTGTGTCTAGAGTGGCATAAACATGGCAGCGAGAATCAGCTCAAACCCACTATAAAAAGGAATTTCAAAAGCAAAACCAAAAAACAGGGAAATTCTTTACAATTCCTTCAGGGTGTCTGAGGAAACCTGGAAAGACCGTATCTACAATGACAGCTGGATGTGGCATAAGGCTGGACACTTGGGACTGAGAGGATTGGTGAGATTGGGTGAGCAAATGCAGACCCTTTCAAGCAATAATGCATGGTCCCCATTCCATGGATCCCAACTCTCCATGTTCAAGGGAATATTACTACAGCTATAACATGTACAGGAAACCTAGAGAATGGACACACTGTGAATACGAAAGGTTTCTAAAACTCAACGAATAGTCCCTCTCCTGGTGCTCCAGTTTGACTTTCCAACTGCCTTACTATCAATCTCCCAACTTGGAGAGACAGGCCCTTTAACCTCCTGGTTTGCACAGGTTCCCAATTTGGCAGAGGATGGAAGGGACGAGGGAGAACCCATGAGAGAGTAGCTGTTAGGCATTTGGACGGGCACATGTCACTCTAATTTCCCGGCAGGAAGAAGAATTAACCAAAGTCTCAGCCACCCACCGGGAACCAGTAGAGGACATGATCGAAAATTTTGGACTTGCGTTCAGCTCACAAAAAACGAGTTGAGAAATGGAGCTCAGGGGCACAGCAATTCACAAACTGGCAGAGTGATAAAGGACAACTATCGTCCAAAAATCTGTTGAGGGAAGTCAACGAGGCGGACTTGAAAGCGAGGCAAAATAGCAGGAAGCAGATTTCAAGAGGAACCTTGGAATCGCCTGTAAAGCACAGGAAGAGGGGCACAACTTGGACAATGGTGCACTTGGCCAAAAAGGGCGTATGCGTTTTCTCCTGAATATATTCAGGAGAAAACGCATACGCCCTTTTTGGCCAAGCAAGCAAGCGGGCAATGCAAATCTGCACTACAAAGAAGTATCACTTCCCACCGGTCAAAAGGGACATCCACAAAATGTGTAAAAACCAGAAAGGCAAGACAGGCCCTGGAGAACTGGGAGCCTTGTTATGCTGATGGGCGGGATGTAAATTGCCAACTGCCTCACTGGAGGAGTGCATTGTGTTCCCTAAAACAAGTAAACAACAGAGCTACAGAGCCAAGGCCACTTCCAGTCTAGGGAATATACCTTGGGAAAACTGAAAATCAATAAGAAAGAGCCACCTCCAAATTTAGGGCTGCACTGACTACAAGAACCTCAACTTGGGTACACCTTAAATATCCCAGGAAATATAAAAATGGTTCAAAACATTGTGGTACTTACGTACGATGGAATATCCCTCAGCCATGAAATCAATGTCATAAGACCAGTAGCAGCAAAGTGAGTGGATTCAGGTACGATGATTCTAAGTGAAATAAGTCACACAGAAAAAGAAACTTATCATAAGATATCACTTATGAAGATCCTGTAAACATGGCTACACGTGAACTGAGTTAGGAAAGAGAACAGAGTCTCACATTTAGAAAACACGCTTATGCCTGCATAAAGGGGAAGGAGAGGTGGGGTGATGCATAAAACCAGAGTTTGATATAAGCACAGGGACCGTTTCAAAAACCAACTTTGGAATTGACAAGACCGACACCTTCCTCAGTGAAAGAGACTCAAAACCCCATATTTCCCACAGAGGAATATATCTGACTAGTAAGAATCTTAAAACCTATGTATTGATATGTCTCCATAAGGGAATCAAGTGTGTCTAGAGTGGCATAAACATGGCAGCGAGAATCAGCTCAAACCCACTATAAAAAGGAATTTCAAAAGCAAAACCAAAAAACAGGGAAATTCTTTACAATTCCTTCAGGGTGTTTGAGGAAACCTGGAAAGACCCTATCTACAATGACAGCTGGATGTGGCATAAGGCTGGACACTTGGGACTGAGAGGATTGGTGAGATTGGGTGAGCAAATGCAGACCCTTTCAAGCAATAATGCATGGCCTCCATTCCATGGGTCCCAACTCTCCAGGTTCAAGGGAATATTACTACAGCTATAACATGTACAGGAAACCTAGAGAATGGACACACTGTGAATACGAAAGGTTTCTAAAACTCAATGAATAGTCCCTCTCCTGGTGCTCCAGTTTGACTTTCCAATGGCCTTACTATCAATCTCCCAACTTGGACAGACAGGCCCTTTAACCTCCTGGTTTGCACAGGTTCCCAATTTGGCAGAGGATGGAAGGGACGAGGGAGAACCCATGAGAGAGTAGCTGTTAGGCATTTGGACGGGCACATGTCAATCTAATTTCCCGGCAGGAAGAAGAATTAACCAAAGTCTCAGCCACCCACCGGGAACCAGTATAGGACATGAACCAAAATTTTGGACTTGCGTTCAGCTCACAAAAAACGAGTTGAGAAATGGAGCTCAGGGGCACAGCAATTCACATACTGGCAGAGTGATAAAGGACAACTATCGTCCAAAAATCTGTTGAGGGACGTCAACGAGGCGGACTTGAAAGTGAGGCAAAATAGCAGGAAACAGATTTCAAGAGGTACGTTGGAATCGCCTGTAAAGCACAGGAAGAGGGGCACAACTTGGACAATGGTGCACTTGGCCAAAAAGGGCGTATGCGTTTTCTCCTGAATATATTCAGGAGAAAACGCATACGCCCTTTTTGGCCAAGCAAGCAAGCGGGCAATGCAAATCTGCACTACAAAGAAGTATCACTTCCCACCGGTCAAAAGGGACATCCACAAAATGTGTAAAAACCAGAAAGGCAAGACAGGCCCTGGAGAACAGGGAGCCTTGTTATGCTGATGGGCGGGATGTAAATTGCCAACTGCCTCACTGGAGGAGTGCATTGTGTTCCATAAAACAAGTAAACAACAGAGCTACAGAGCCAAGGCCACTTCTAGTCTAGGGAATATACCTTGGGAAAACTGAAAATCAATAAGAAAGAGCCACCTCCAAATTTAGGGCTGCACTGGCTACAAGAACCTCAACTTGGGTACACCTTAAATATCCCAGGAAATATAAAAATAGTTCAAAACATTGTGGTACTTACGTACGATGGAATATCCCTCAGCCATGAAATCAATGTCATAAAACCAGTAGCAGCAAAGTGAGTGGATTCAGGTACGATGATTCTAAGTGAAATAAGTCACACAGAAAAAGGAACTTATCATAAGATATCACTTATGAAGATCCTGTAAACATGGCTACACGTGAACTGAGTTAGGAAAGAGAACAGAGTCTCACATTTAGAAAACACTCTTATGCCTGCATAAAGGGGATGGAGAGGTGGGGTGATGCATAAAACCAGAGTTTGATATAAGCACAGGGACCGTTCCAAAAACCAACTTTGGAATAGACAAGACCTACACCTTCCTCAGTGAAAGAGACTCAGAACCCCATATTTCCCGCAGAGGAATATATCTGACTAGTAAGAATCTTAAAACCTATGTATTGATATGACTCCATAAGGGAATCAAGTGTGTCTAGAGTGGCATAAACATGGCAGCGAGAATCAGCTGAAACCCACTATAAAAAGGAATTTCAAAAGCAAAACCAAAAAACAGGGAAATTCTTTACAATTCCTTCAGGGTGTCTGAGGAAACCTGGAAAGACCCTATCTACAATGACAGCTGGATGTGGCATAAGGCTGGACACTTGGGACTGTCAGGATTGGTGAGATTGGGTGAGCAAATGCAGACCCTTTCAAGCAATAATGCATGGCCCCCATTCCATGGGTCCCAACTCTCCAGGTTCAAGGGAATATTACTACAGCTATAACATGTACAGGAAACCTAGAGAATGGACACACTGTGAATACGAAAGGTTTCTAAAACTCAACGAATAGTCCCTCTCCTGGTGCTCCAGTTTGACTTTCCAACTGCCTTACTATCAATCTCCCAACTTGGAGAGACAGGCCCTTTAACCTCCTGGTTTGCACAGGTTCCCAATTTGGCAGAGGATGGAAGGGACGAGGGAGAACCCATGAGAGAGTAGCTGTTAGGCATTTGGATGGGCACATGTCACTCTAATTTCCCGGCAGGAAGAAGAATTAACCAAAGTCTCAGCCACCCACCGGGAACCAGTATAGGACATGATCCAAAATTTTGGACTTGCGTTCAGCTCACAAAAAACGAGTTGAGAAATGGAGCTCAGGGGCACAGCAATTCACAAACTGGCAGAGTGATAAAGGACAACTATCGTCCAAAAATCTGTTGAGGGAAGTCAATGAGGCGGACTTGAAAGCGAGGCAAAATAGCAGGAAACAGATTTCAAGAGGTACGTTGGAATCGCCTGTAAAGCACAGGAAGAGGGGCACAACTTGGACAATGGTGCACTTGGCCAAAAAGGGCGTATGCGTTTTCTCCTGAATATATTCAGGAGAAAACGCATACGCCCTTTTTGGCCAAGCAAGCAAGCGGGCAATGCAAATCTGCACTACAAAGAAGTATCACTTCCCACCGGTCAAAAGGGACATCCACAAAATGTGTAAAAACCAGAAAGGCAAGACAGGCCCTGGAGAACTGGGAGCCTTGTTATGCTGATGGGCGGGATGTAAATTGCCAACTGCCTCACTGGAGGAGTGCATTGTGTTCCCTAAAACAAGTAAACAACAGAGCTACAGAGCCAAGGCCACTTCTAGTCTAGGGAATATACCTGGGAAAAACTGAAAATCAATAAGAAAGAGCCACCTCCAAATTTAGGGCTGCACTGACTACAAGAACCTCAACTTGGGTACACCTTAAATATCCCAGGAAATATAAAAATGGTTCAAAACATTGTGGTAATTACGTACGATGGAATATCCCTCAGCCATGAAATCAATGTCATAAGACCAGTAGAAGCAAAGGGAGTGGATTCAGGTACGATGATTCTAAGTGAAATAAGTCACACAGAAAAAGAAACTTATCATAAGATATCACTTATGAAGATCCTGTAAACATGGCTACACGTGAACTGAGTTAGGAAAGAGAACAGAGTCTCACATTTAGAAAACACTCTTATGCCTGCATAAAGGGGATGGAGAGGTGGGGTGATGCATAAAACCAGAGTTTGATATAAGCACAGGGACCGTTCCAAAAACCAACTTTGGAATAGACAAGACCGACACCTTCCTCAGTGAAAGAGACTCAAAACCCCATATTTCCCGCAGAGGAATATATCTGACTAGTAAGAATCTTAAAACCTATGTATTGATATGACTCCATAAGGGAATCAAGTGTGTCTAGAGTGGCATAAACATGGCAGCGAGAATCAGCTCAAACCCACTATAAAAAGGAATTTCAAAAGCATAACCAAAAAACAGGGAAATTCTTTACAATTCCTTCAGGGTGTCTGAGGAAACCTGGAAAGACCCTATCTACAATGACAGCTGGATGTGGCATAAGGCTGGACACTTGGGACTGAGAGGATTGGTGAGATTGGGTGAGCAAATGCAGACCCTTTCAAGCAATAATGCATGGCCCCCATTCCATGGGTCCCAACTCTCCATGTTCAAGGGAATATTACTACAGCTATAACATGTACAGGAAACCTAGAGAATGGACACACTGTGAATACGAAAGGTTTCTAAAACTCAATGAATAGTCCCTCTCCTGGTGCTCCACTTTGACTTTCCAACTGCCTTACTATCAATCTCCCAACTTGGAGAGACAGGCCCTTTAACCTCCTGGTTTGCACAGGTTCCCAATTTGCCAGAGGATGGAAGGGACGAGGGAGAACCCATGAGAGAGTAGCTGTTAGGCATTTGGACGGGCACATGTCACTCTAATTTCCCGGCAGGAAGAAGAATTAACCAAAGTCTCAGCCACCCACCGGGAACCAGTATAGGACATGATCCAAAATTTTGGACTTGTGTTCAGCTCACAAAAAACGAGTTGAGAAAAGGAGCTCAGCGGCAGAGCAATTCACAAACTGGCAGAGTGATAAAGGACAACTATCGTCCAAAAATCTGTTGAGGGAAGTCAACGAGGCGGACTTGAAAGCGAGGCAAAATAGCAGGAAACAGATTTCAAGAGGTACGTTGGAATCGCCTGTAAAGCACAGGAAGAGGGGCACAACTTGGACAATGGTGCACTTGGCCAAAAAGGGCGTATGCGTTTTCTCCTGAATATATTCAGGAGAAAACGCATACGCCCTTTTTGGCCAAGCAAGCAAGCGGGCAATGCAAATCTGCACTACAAAGAAGTATCACTTCCCACCGGTCAAAAGGGACATCCACAAAATGTGTAAAAACCAGAAAGGCAAGACAGGCCCTGGAGAACTGGGAGCCTTGTTATGCTGATGGGCGGGATGTAAATTGCCAACTGCCTCACTGGAGGAGTGCATTGTGTTCCCTAAAACAAGTAAACAACAGAGCTACAGAGCCAAGGCCACTTCCAGTCTAGGGAATATACCTGGGGAAAACTGAAAATCAATAAGAAAGAGCCACCTCCAAATTTAGGGCTGCACTGGCTACAAGAACCTCAACTTGGGTACACCTTAAATATCCCAGGAAATATAAAAATGGTTCAAAACATTGTGGTACTTACGTACGATGGAATATCCCTCAGCCATGAAATCAATGTCATAAGACCAGTAGCAGCAAAGTGAGTGGATTCAGGTACGATGATTCTAAGTGAAATAAGTCACACAGAAAAAGAAACTTATCATAAGATATCACTTAGGAAGATCCTGTAAACATGGCTACACGTGAACTGAGTTAGGAAAGAGAACAGAGTCTCACATTTAGAAAACACTCTTATGCCTGCATAAAGGGGAAGGAGAGGTGGGGTGATGCATAAAACCAGAGTTTGATATAAGCACAGGGACCGTTTCAAAAACCAACTTTGGAATTGACAAGACCGACACCTTCCTCAGTGAAAGAGACTCAAAACCCCATATTTCCCACAGAGGAATATATCTGACTAGTAAGAATCTTAAAACCTATGTATTGATATGTCTCCATAAGGGAATCAAGTGTGTCTAGAGTGGCATAAACATGGCAGCGAGAATCAGCTCAAACCCACTATAAAAAGGAATTTCAAAAGCAAAACCAAAAAACAGGGAAATTCTTTACAATTCCTTCAGGGTGTCTGAGGAAACCTGGAAAGACCCTATCTACAATGACAGCTGGATGTGGCATAAGGCTGGACACTTGGGACTGAGAGGATTGGTGAGATTGGGTGAGCAAATGCAGACCCTTTCAAGCAATAATGCATGGCCCCCATTCCATGGGTCCCAACTCTCCAGGTTCAAGGGAATATTACTACAGCTATAACATGTACAGGAAACCTAGAGAATGGACACACTGTGAATACGAAAGGTTTCTAAAACTCAACGAATAGTCCCTCTCCTGGTGCTCCAGTTTGACTTTCCAACTGCCTTACTATCAATCTCCCAACTTGGAGAGACAGGCCCTTTAACCTCCTGGTTTGCACAGGTTCCCAATTTGGCAGAGGATGGAAGGGACGAGGGAGAACCCATGAGAGAGTAGCTGTTAGGCATTTGGACGGGCACATGTCACTCTAATTTCCCGGCAGGAAGAAGAATTAACCAAAGTCTCAGCCACCCACCGGGAACCAGTATAGGACATAATCCAAATTTTGGACTTGCGTTCAGCTCACAAAAAACGAGTTGAGAAATGGAGCTCAGGGGCACAGCAATTCACAAACTGGCAGAGTGATAAAGGACAACTATCGTCCAAAAATCTGTTGAGGGAAGTCAACGAGGCGGACTTGAAAGTGAGGCAAAATAGCAGGAAACAGATTTCAAGAGGTACGTTGGAATCGCCTGTAAAGCACAGGAAGAGGGGCACAACTTGGACAATGGTGCACTTGGCCAAAAAGGGCGTATGCGTTTTCTCCTGAATATATTCAGGAGAAAACGCATACGCCCTTTTTGGCCAAGCAAGCAAGCGGGCAATGCAAATCTGCACTACAAAGAAGTATCACTTCCCACCGGTCAAAAGGGACATCCACAAAATGTGTAAAAACCAGAAAGGCAAGACAGGCCCTGGAGAACAGGGAGCCTTGTTATGCTGATGGGCGGGATGTAAATTGCCAACTGCCTCACTGGAGGAGTGCATTGTGTTCCCTAAAACAAGTAAACAACAGAGCTACAGAGCCAAGGCCACTTCCAGTCTAGGGAATATACCTGGGGAAAACTGAAAATCAATAAGAAAGAGCCACCTCCAAATTTAGGGCTGCACTGGCTACAAGAACCTCAACTTGGGTACACCTTAAATATCCCAGGAAATATAAAAATGGTTCAAAACATTGTGGTACTTACGTACGATGGAATATCCCTCAGCCATGAAATCAATGTCATAAGACCAGTAGAAGCAAAGGGAGTGGATTCAGGTACGATGATTCTAAGTGAAATAAGTCACACAGAAAAAGAAACTTATCATAAGATATCACTTATGAAGATCCTGTAAACATGGCTACACGTGAACTGAGTTAGGAAAGAGAACAGAGTCTCACATTTAGAAAACACTCTTATGCCTGCATAAAGGGGATGGAGAGGTGGGGTGATGCATAAAACCAGAGTTTGATATAAGCACAGGGACCGTTCCAAAAACCAACTTTGGAATTGACAAGACCGACACCTTCCTCAGTGAAAGAGACTCAAAACCCCATATTTCCCGCAGAGGAATATATCTGACTAGTAAGAATCTTAAAACCTATGTATTGATATGACTCCATAAGGGAATCAAGTGTGTCTAGAGTGGCATAAACATGGCAGCGAGAATCAGCTCAAACCCACTATAAAAAGGAATTTCAAAAGCATAACCAAAAAACAGGGAAATTCTTTACAATTCCTTCAGGGTGTCTGAGGAAACCTGGAAAGACTCTATCTACAATGACAGGTGGATGTGGCATAAGGCTGGACACTTGGGACTGAGAGGATTAGTGAGATTGGGTGAGCAAATGCAGACCCTTTCAAGCAATAATGCATGGCCCCCATTCCATGGGTCCCAACTCTCCATGTTCAAGGGAATATTACTACAGCTATAACATGTACAGGAAACCTAGAGAATGGACACACTGTGAATACGAAAGGTTTCTAAAACTCAATGAATAGTCCCTCTCCTGGTGCTCCACTTTGACTTTCCAACTGCCTTACTATCAATCTCCCAACTTGGAGAGACAGGCCCTTTAACCTCCTGGTTTGCACAGGTTCCCAATTTGCCAGAGGATGGAAGGGACGAGGGAGAACCCATGAGAGAGTAGCTGTTAGGCATTTGGACGGGCACATGTCACTCTAATTTCCCGGCAGGAAGAAGAATTAACCAAAGTCTCAGCCACCCACCGGGAACCAGTATAGGACATGATCCAAAATTTTGGACTTGTGTTCAGCTCACAAAAAACGAGTTGAGAAAAGGAGCTCAGCGGCAGAGCAATTCACAAACTGGCAGAGTGATAAAGGACAACTATCGTCCAAAAATCTGTTGAGGGAAGTCAACGAGGCGGACTTGAAAGCGAGGCAAAATAGCAGGAAACAGATTTCAAGAGGTACGTTGGAATCGCCTGTAAAGCACAGGAAGAGGGGCACAACTTGGACAATGGTGCACTTGGCCAAAAAGGGCGTATGCGTTTTCTCCTGAATATATTCAGGAGAAAACGCATACGCCCTTTTTGGCCAAGCAAGCAAGCGGGCAATGCAAATCTGCACTACAAAGAAGTATCACTTCCCACCGGTCAAAAGGGACATCCACAAAATGTGTAAAAACCAGAAAGGCAAGACAGGCCCTGGAGAACTGGGAGCCTTGTTATGCTGATGGGCGGGATGTAAATTGCCAACTGCCTCACTGGAGGAGTGCATTGTGTTCCCTAAAACAAGTAAACAACAGAGCTACAGAGCCAAGGCCACTTCCAGTCTAGGGAATATACCTGGGGAAAACTGAAAATCAATAAGAAAGAGCCACCTCCAAATTTAGGGCTGCACTGGCTACAAGAACCTCAACTTGGGTACACCTTAAATATCCCAGGAAATATAAAAATGGTTCAAAACATTGTGGTACTTACGTACGATGGAATATCCCTCAGCCATGAAATCAATGTCATAAGACCAGTAGCAGCAAAGTGAGTGGATTCAGGTACGATGATTCTAAGTGAAATAAGTCACACAGAAAAAGAAACTTATCATAAGATATCACTTAGGAAGATCCTGTAAACATGGCTACACGTGAACTGAGTTAGGAAAGAGAACAGAGTCTCACATTTAGAAAACACTCTTATGCCTGCATAAAGGGGAAGGAGAGGTGGGGTGATGCATAAAACCAGAGTTTGATATAAGCACAGGGACCGTTTCAAAAACCAACTTTGGAATTGACAAGACCGACACCTTCCTCAGTGAAAGAGACTCAAAACCCCATATTTCCCACAGAGGAATATATGTGACTAGTAAGAATCTTAAAACCTATGTATTGATATGTCTCCATAAGGGAATCAAGTGTGTCTAGAGTGGCATAAACATGGCAGCGAGAATCAGCTCAAACCCACTATAAAAAGGAATTTCAAAAGCAAAACCAAAAAAGAGGGAAATTCTTTACAATTCCTTCAGGGTGTCTGAGGAAACCTGGAAAGACCCTATCTACAATGACAGCTGGATGTGGCATAAGGCTGGACACTTGGGACTGAGAGGATTGGTGAGATTGGGTGAGCAAATGCAGACCCTTTCAAGCAATAATGCATGGCCCCCATTCCATGGGTCCCAACTCTCCAGGTTCAAGGGAATATTACTACAGCTATAACATGTACAGGAAACCTAGAGAATGGACACACTGTGAATACGAAAGGTTTCTAAAACTCAACGAATAGTCCCTCTCCTGGTGCTCCAGTTTGACTTTCCAACTGCCTTACTATCAATCTCCCAACTTGGAGAGACAGGCCCTTTAACCTCCTGGTTTGCACAGGTTCCCAATTTGGCAGAGGATGGAAGGGACGAGGGAGAACCCATGAGAGAGTAGCTGTTAGGCATTTGGACGGGCACATGTCACTCTAATTTCCCGGCAGGAAGAAGAATTAACCAAAGTCTCAGCCACCCACCGGGAACCAGTATAGGACATAATCCAAATTTTGGACTTGCGTTCAGCTCACAAAAAACGAGTTGAGAAATGGAGCTCAGGGGCACAGCAATTCACAAACTGGCAGAGTGATAAAGGACAACTATCGTCCAAAAATCTGTTGAGGGAAGTCAACGAGGCGGACTTGAAAGTGAGGCAAAATAGCAGGAAACAGATTTCAAGAGGTACGTTGGAATCGCCTGTAAAGCACAGGAAGAGGGGCACAACTTGGACAATGGTGCACTTGGCCAAAAAGGGCGTATGCGTTTTCTCCTGAATATATTCAGGAGAAAACGCATACGCCCTTTTTGGCCAAGCAAGCAAGCGGGCAATGCAAATCTGCACTACAAAGAAGTATCACTTCCCACCGGTCAAAAGGGACATCCACAAAATGTGTAAAAACCAGAAAGGCAAGACAGGCCCTGGAGAACAGGGAGCCTTGTTATGCTGATGGGCGGGATGTAAATTGCCAACTGCCTCACTGGAGGAGTGCATTGTGTTCCCTAAAACAAGTAAACAACAGAGCTACAGAGCCAAGGCCACTTCCAGTCTAGGGAATATACCTGGGGAAAACTGAAAATCAATAAGAAAGAGCCACCTCCAAATTTAGGGCTGCACTGGCTACAAGAACCTCAACTTGGGTACACCTTAAATATCCCAGGAAATATAAAAATGGTTCAAAACATTGTGGTACTTACGTACGATGGAATATCCCTCAGCCATGAAATCAATGTCATAAGACCAGTAGCAGCAAAGTGAGTGGATTCAGGTACGATGATTCTAAGTGAAATAAGTCACACAGAAAAAGAAACTTATCATAAGATATCACTTAGGAAGATCCTGTAAACATGGCTACACGTGAACTGAGTTAGGAAAGAGAACAGAGTCTCACATTTAGAAAACACTCTTATGCCTGCATAAAGGGGAAGGAGAGGTGGGGTGATGCATAAAACCAGAGTTTGATATAAGCACAGGGACCGTTTCAAAAACCAACTTTGGAATTGACAAGACCGACACCTTCCTCAGTGAAAGAGACTCAAAACCCCATATTTCCCACAGAGGAATATATCTGACTAGTAAGAATCTTAAAACCTATGTATTGATATGTCTCCATAAGGGAATCAAGTGTGTCTAGAGTGGCATAAACATGGCAGCGAGAATCAGCTCAAACCCACTATAAAAAGGAATTTCAAAAGCAAAACCAAAAAACAGGGAAATTCTTTACAATTCCTTCAGGGTGTCTGAGGAAACCTGGAAAGACCCTATCTACAATGACAGCTGGATGTGGCATAAGGCTGGACACTTGGGACTGAGAGGATTGGTGAGATTGGGTGAGCAAATGCAGACCCTTTCAAGCAATAATGCATGGCCCCCATTCCATGGGTCCCAACTCTCCAGGTTCAAGGGAATATTACTACAGCTATAACATGTACAGGAAACCTAGAGAATGGACACACTGTGAATACGAAAGGTTTCTAAAACTCAACGAATAGTCCCTCTCCTGGTGCTCCAGTTTGACTTTCCAACTGCCTTACTATCAATCTCCCAACTTGGAGAGACAGGCCCTTTAACCTCCTGGTTTGCACAGGTTCCCAATTTGGCAGAGGATGGAAGGGACGAGGGAGAACCCATGAGAGAGTAGCTGTTAGGCATTTGGACGGGCACATGTCACTCTAATTTCCCGGCAGGAAGAAGAATTAACCAAAGTCTCAGCCACCCACCGGGAACCAGTATAGGACATAATCCAAATTTTGGACTTGCGTTCAGCTCACAAAAAACGAGTTGAGAAATGGAGCTCAGGGGCACAGCAATTCACAAACTGGCAGAGTGATAAAGGACAACTATCGTCCAAAAATCTGTTGAGGGAAGTCAACGAGGCGGACTTGAAAGTGAGGCAAAATAGCAGGAAACAGATTTCAAGAGGTACGTTGGAATCGCCTGTAAAGCACAGGAAGAGGGGCACAACTTGGACAATGGTGCACTTGGCCAAAAAGGGCGTATGCGTTTTCTCCTGAATATATTCAGGAGAAAACGCATACGCCCTTTTTGGCCAAGCAAGCAAGCGGGCAATGCAAATCTGCACTACAAAGAAGTATCACTTCCCACCGGTCAAAAGGGACATCCACAAAATGTGTAAAAACCAGAAAGGCAAGACAGGCCCTGGAGAACAGGGAGCCTTGTTATGCTGATGGGCGGGATGTAAATTGCCAACTGCCTCACTGGAGGAGTGCATTGTGTTCCCTAAAACAAGTAAACAACAGAGCTACAGAGCCAAGGCCACTTCCAGTCTAGGGAATATACCTGGGGAAAACTGAAAATCAATAAGAAAGAGCCACCTCCAAATTTAGGGCTGCACTGGCTACAAGAACCTCAACTTGGGTACACCTTAAATATCCCAGGAAATATAAAAATGGTTCAAAACATTGTGGTACTTACGTACGATGGAATATCCCTCAGCCATGAAATCAATGTCATAAGACCAGTAGAAGCAAAGGGAGTGGATTCAGGTACGATGATTCTAAGTGAAATAAGTCACACAGAAAAAGAAACTTATCATAAGATATCACTTATGAAGATCCTGTAAACATGGCTACACGTGAACTGAGTTAGGAAAGAGAACAGAGTCTCACATTTAGAAAACACTCTTATGCCTGCATAAAGGGGATGGAGAGGTGGGGTGATGCATAAAACCAGAGTTTGATATAAGCACAGGGACCGTTCCAAAAACCAACTTTGGAATTGACAAGACCGACACCTTCCTCAGTGAAAGAGACTCAAAACCCCATATTTCCCGCAGAGGAATATATCTGACTAGTAAGAATCTTAAAACCTATGTATTGATATGACTCCATAAGGGAATCAAGTGTGTCTAGAGTGGCATAAACATGGCAGCGAGAATCAGCTCAAACCCACTATAAAAAGGAATTTCAAAAGCATAACCAAAAAACAGGGAAATTCTTTACAATTCCTTCAGGGTGTCTGAGGAAACCTGGAAAGACTCTATCTACAATGACAGGTGGATGTGGCATAAGGCTGGACACTTGGGACTGAGAGGATTAGTGAGATTGGGTGAGCAAATGCAGACCCTTTCAAGCAATAATGCATGGCCCCCATTCCATGGGTCCCAACTCTCCATGTTCAAGGGAATATTACTACAGCTATAACATGTACAGGAAACCTAGAGAATGGACACACTGTGAATACGAAAGGTTTCTAAAACTCAATGAATAGTCCCTCTCCTGGTGCTCCACTTTGACTTTCCAACTGCCTTACTATCAATCTCCCAACTTGGAGAGACAGGCCCTTTAACCTCCTGGTTTGCACAGGTTCCCAATTTGCCAGAGGATGGAAGGGACGAGGGAGAACCCATGAGAGAGTAGCTGTTAGGCATTTGGACGGGCACATGTCACTCTAATTTCCCGGCAGGAAGAAGAATTAACCAAAGTCTCAGCCACCCACCGGGAACCAGTATAGGACATGATCCAAAATTTTGGACTTGTGTTCAGCTCACAAAAAACGAGTTGAGAAAAGGAGCTCAGCGGCAGAGCAATTCACAAACTGGCAGAGTGATAAAGGACAACTATCGTCCAAAAATCTGTTGAGGGAAGTCAACGAGGCGGACTTGAAAGCGAGGCAAAATAGCAGGAAACAGATTTCAAGAGGTACGTTGGAATCGCCTGTAAAGCACAGGAAGAGGGGCACAACTTGGACAATGGTGCACTTGGCCAAAAAGGGCGTATGCGTTTTCTCCTGAATATATTCAGGAGAAAACGCATACGCCCTTTTTGGCCAAGCAAGCAAGCGGGCAATGCAAATCTGCACTACAAAGAAGTATCACTTCCCACCGGTCAAAAGGGACATCCACAAAATGTGTAAAAACCAGAAAGGCAAGACAGGCCCTGGAGAACTGGGAGCCTTGTTATGCTGATGGGCGGGATGTAAATTGCCAACTGCCTCACTGGAGGAGTGCATTGTGTTCCCTAAAACAAGTAAACAACAGAGCTACAGAGCCAAGGCCACTTCCAGTCTAGGGAATATACCTGGGGAAAACTGAAAATCAATAAGAAAGAGCCACCTCCAAATTTAGGGCTGCACTGGCTACAAGAACCTCAACTTGGGTACACCTTAAATATCCCAGGAAATATAAAAATGGTTCAAAACATTGTGGTACTTACGTACGATGGAATATCCCTCAGCCATGAAATCAATGTCATAAGACCAGTAGCAGCAAAGTGAGTGGATTCAGGTACGATGATTCTAAGTGAAATAAGTCACACAGAAAAAGAAACTTATCATAAGATATCACTTAGGAAGATCCTGTAAACATGGCTACACGTGAACTGAGTTAGGAAAGAGAACAGAGTCTCACATTTAGAAAACACTCTTATGCCTGCATAAAGGGGAAGGAGAGGTGGGGTGATGCATAAAACCAGAGTTTGATATAAGCACAGGGACCGTTTCAAAAACCAACTTTGGAATTGACAAGACCGACACCTTCCTCAGTGAAAGAGACTCAAAACCCCATATTTCCCACAGAGGAATATATCTGACTAGTAAGAATCTTAAAACCTATGTATTGATATGTCTCCATAAGGGAATCAAGTGTGTCTAGAGTGGCATAAACATGGCAGCGAGAATCAGCTCAAACCCACTATAAAAAGGAATTTCAAAAGCAAAACCAAAAAAGAGGGAAATTCTTTACAATTCCTTCAGGGTGTCTGAGGAAACCTGGAAAGACCCTATCTACAATGACAGCTGGATGTGGCATAAGGCTGGACACTTGGGACTGAGAGGATTGGTGAGATTGGGTGAGCAAATGCAGACCCTTTCAAGCAATAATGCATGGCCCCCATTCCATGGGTCCCAACTCTCCAGGTTCAAGGGAATATTACTACAGCTATAACATGTACAGGAAACCTAGAGAATGGACACACTGTGAATACGAAAGGTTTCTAAAACTCAACGAATAGTCCCTCTCCTGGTGCTCCAGTTTGACTTTCCAACTGCCTTACTATCAATCTCCCAACTTGGAGAGACAGGCCCTTTAACCTCCTGGTTTGCACAGGTTCCCAATTTGGCAGAGGATGGAAGGGACGAGGGAGAACCCATGAGAGAGTAGCTGTTAGGCATTTGGACGGGCACATGTCACTCTAATTTCCCGGCAGGAAGAAGAATTAACCAAAGTCTCAGCCACCCACCGGGAACCAGTATAGGACATAATCCAAATTTTGGACTTGCGTTCAGCTCACAAAAAACGAGTTGAGAAATGGAGCTCAGGGGCACAGCAATTCACAAACTGGCAGAGTGATAAAGGACAACTATCGTCCAAAAATCTGTTGAGGGAAGTCAACGAGGCGGACTTGAAAGTGAGGCAAAATAGCAGGAAACAGATTTCAAGAGGTACGTTGGAATCGCCTGTAAAGCACAGGAAGAGGGGCACAACTTGGACAATGGTGCACTTGGCCAAAAAGGGCGTATGCGTTTTCTCCTGAATATATTCAGGAGAAAACGCATACGCCCTTTTTGGCCAAGCAAGCAAGCGGGCAATGCAAATCTGCACTACAAAGAAGTATCACTTCCCACCGGTCAAAAGGGACATCCACAAAATGTGTAAAAACCAGAAAGGCAAGACAGGCCCTGGAGAACAGGGAGCCTTGTTATGCTGATGGGCGGGATGTAAATTGCCAACTGCCTCACTGGAGGAGTGCATTGTGTTCCCTAAAACAAGTAAACAACAGAGCTACAGAGCCAAGGCCACTTCCAGTCTAGGGAATATACCTGGGGAAAACTGAAAATCAATAAGAAAGAGCCACCTCCAAATTTAGGGCTGCACTGGCTACAAGAACCTCAACTTGGGTACACCTTAAATATCCCAGGAAATATAAAAATGGTTCAAAACATTGTGGTACTTACGTACGATGGAATATCCCTCAGCCATGAAATCAATGTCATAAGACCAGTAGCAGCAAAGTGAGTGGATTCAGGTACGATGATTCTAAGTGAAATAAGTCACACAGAAAAAGAAACTTATCATAAGATATCACTTATGAAGATCCTGTAAACATGGCTACACGTGAACTGAGTTAGGAAAGAGAACAGAGTCTCACATTTAGAAAACACTCTTATGCCTGCATAAAGGGGAAGGAGAGGTGGGGTGATGCATAAAACCAGAGTTTGATATAAGCACAGGGACCGTTTGAGAAACCAACTTTGGAATTGACAAGACCGACACCTTCCTCAGTGAAAGAGACTCAAAACCCCATATTTCCCACAGAGGAATATATCTGACTAGTAAGAATCTTAAAACCTATGTATTGATATGACTCCATAAGGGAATCAAGTGTGTCTAGAGTGGCATAAACATGGCAGCGAGAATCAGCTCAAACCCACTATAAAAAGGAATTTCAAAAGCAAAACCAAAAAACAGGGAAATTCTTTACAATTCCTTCAGGGTGTCTGAGGAAACCTGGAAAGACCCTATCTACAATGACAGCTGGATGTGGCATAAGGCTGGACACTTGGGACTGAGAGGATTGGTGAGATTGGGTGAGCAAATGCAGACCCTTTCAAGCAATAATGCATGGCCCCCATTCCATGGGTCCCAACTCTCCATGTTCAAGGGAATATTACTACAGCTATAACATGTACAGGAAACCTAGAGAATGGACACACTGTGAATACGAAAGGTTTCTAAAACTCAACGAATAGTCCCTCTCCTGGTGCTCCAGTTTGACTTTCCAACTGCCTTACTATCAATCTCCCAACTTGGAGAGACAGGCCCTTTAACCTCCTGGTTTGCACAGGTTCCCAATTTGGCAGAGGATGGAAGGGACGAGGGAGAACCCATGAGAGAGTAGCTGTTAGGCATTTGGACGGGCACATGTCACTCTAATTTCCCGGCAGGAAGAAGAATTAACCAAAGTCTCAGCCACCCACCGGGAACCAGTATAGGACATAATCCAAAATTTTGGACTTGCGTTCAGCTCACAAAAAACGAGTTGAGAAATGGAGCTCAGGGGCACAGCAATTCACAAACTGGCAGAGTGATAAAGGACAACTATCGTCCAAAAATCTGTTGAGGGAAGTCAACGAGGCGGACTTCAAAGTGAGGCAAAATAGCAGGAAACAGATTTCAAGAGGTACGTTGGAATCGCCTGTAAAGCACAGGAAGAGGGGCACAACTTGGACAATGGTGCACTTGGCCAAAAAGGGCGTATGCGTTTTCTCCTGAATATATTCAGGAGAAAACGCATACGCCCTTTTTGGCCAAGCAAGCAAGCGGGCAATGCAAATCTGCACTACAAAGAAGTATCACTTCCCACCGGTCAAAAGGGACATCCACAAAATGTGTAAAAACCAGAAAGGCAAGACAGGCCCTGGAGAACAGGGAGCCTTGTTATGCTGATGGGCGGGATGTAAATTGCCAACTGCCTCACTGGAGGAGTGCATTGTGTTCCCTAAAACAAGTAAACAACAGAGCTACAGAGCCAAGGCCACTTCCAGTCTAGGGAATATACCTGGGGAAAACTGAAAATCAATAAGAAAGAGCCACCTCCAAATTTAGGGCTGCACTGGCTACAAGAACCTCAACTTGGGTACACCATAAATATCCCAGGAAATATAAAAATGGTTCAAAACATTGTGGTACTTACGTACGATGGAATATCCCTCAGCCATGAAATCAATGTCATAAGACCAGTAGCAGCAAAGTGAGTGGATTCAGGTACGATGATTCTAAGTGAAATAAGTCACACAGAAAAAGAAACTTATCATAAGATATCACTTAGGAAGATCCTGTAAACATGGCTACACGTGAACTGAGTTAGGAAAGAGAACAGAGTCTCACATTTAGAAAACACTCTTATGCCTGCATAAAGGGGAAGGAGAGGTGGGGTGATGCATAAAACCAGAGTTTGATATAAGCACAGGGACCGTTCCAAAAACCAACTTTGGAATAGACAAGACCTACACCTTCCTCAGTGAAAGAGACTCAAAACCCCATATTTCCCACAGAGGAATATATCTGACTAGTAAGAATCTTAAAACCTATGTATTGATATGACTCCATAAGGGAATCAAGTGTGTCTAGAGTGGCATAAACATGGCAGCGAGAATCAGCTCAAACCCACTATAAAAAGGAATTTCAAAAGCAAAACCAAAAAACAGGGAAATTCTTTACAATTCCTTCAGGGTGTCTGAGGAAACCTGGAAAGACCCTATCTACAATGACAGCTGGATGTGGCATAAGGCTGGACACTTGGGACTGAGAGGATTGGTGAGATTGGGTGAGCAAATGCAGACCCTTTCAAGCAATAATGCATGGCCCCCATTCCATGGGTCCCAACTCTCCAGGTTCAAGGGAATATTACTACAGCTATAACATGTACAGGAAACCTAGAGAATGGACACACTGTGAATACGAAAGGTTTCTAAAACTCAACGAATAGTCCCTCTCCTGGTGCTCCAGTTTGACTTTCCAACTGCCTTACTATCAATCTCCCAACTTGGAGAGACAGGCCCTTTAACCTCCTGGTTTGCACAGGTTCCCAATTTGGCAGAGGATGGAAGGGACGAGGGAGAACCCATGAGAGAGTAGCTGTTAGGCATTTGGACGGGCACATGTCACTCTAATTTCCCAACAGGAAGAAGAATTAACCAAAGTCTCAGCCACCCACCGGGAACCAGTATAGGACATGATCCAAAATTTTGGACTTGCATTCAGCTCACAAAAAACGAGTTGAGAAATGGAGCTCAGGGGCACAGCAATTCACAAACTGGCAGAGTGATAAAGGACAACTATCGTCCAAAAATCTGTTGAGGGAAGTCAACGAGGCGGACTTGAAAGTGAGGCAAAATAGCAGGAAACAGATTTCAAGAGGTACGTTGGAATCGCCTGTAAAGCACAGGAAGAGGGGCACAACTTGGACAATGGTGCACTTGGCCAAAAAGGGCGTATGCGTTTTCTCCTGAATATATTCAGGAGAAAACGCATACGCCCTTTTTGGCCAAGCAAGCAAGCGGGCAATGCAAATCTGCACTACAAAGAAGTATCACTTCCCACCGGTCAAAAGGGACATCCACAAAATGTGTAAAAACCAGAAAGGCAAGACAGGCCCTGGAGAACTGGGAGCCTTGTTATGCTGATGGGCGGGATGTAAATTGCCAACTGCCTCACTGGAGGAGTGCATTGTGTTCCCTAAAACAAGTAAACAACAGAGCTACAGAGCCAAGGCCACTTCCAGTCTAGGGAATATACCTGGGGAAAACTGAAAATCAATAAGAAAGAGCCACCTCCAAATTTAGGGCTGCACTGACTACAAGAACCTCAACTTGGGTACACCTTAAATATCCCAGGAAATATAAAAATGGTTCAAAACATTGTGGTACTTACGTACGATGGAATATCCCTCAGCCATGAAATCAATGTCCTAAGACCAGTAGCAGCAAAGTGAGTGGATTCAGGTACGATGATTCTAAGTGAAATAAGTCACACAGAAAAAGAAACTTATCATAAGATATCACTTATGAAGATCCTGTAAACATGGCTACACGTGAACTGAGTTAGGAAAGAGAACAGAGTCTCACATTTAGAAAACACTCTTATGCCTGCATAAAGGGGAAGGAGAGGTGGGGTGATGCATAAAACCAGAGTTTGATATAAGCACAGGGACCGTTTGAAAAACCAACTTTGGAATTGACAAGACCGACACCTTCCTCAGTGAAAGAGACTCAAAACCCCATATTTCCCACAGAGGAATATATCTGACTAGTAAGAATCTTAAAACCTATGTATTGATATGACTCCATAAGGGAATCAAGTGTGTCTAGAGTGGCATAAACATGGCAGCGAGAATCAGCTCAAACCCACTATAAAAAGGAATTTCAAAAGCAAAACCAAAAAACAGGGAAATTCTTTACAATTCCTTCAGGGTGTCTGAGGAAACCTGGAAAGAACCTATCTACAATGACAGCTGGATGTGGCATAAGGCTGGACACTTGGGACTGAGAGGATTGGTGAGATTGGGTGAGCAAATGCAGACCCTTTCAAGCAATAATGCATGGCCCCCATTCCATGGGTCCCAACTCTCCAGGTTCAAGGGAATATTACTACAGCTATAACATGTACAGGAAACCTAGAGAATGGACACACTGTGAATACGAAAGGTTTCTAAAACTCAACGAATAGTCCCTCTCCTGGTGCTCCAGTTTGACTTTCCAACTGCCTTACTATCAATCTCCCAACTTGGAGAGACAGGCCCTTTAACCTCCTGGTTTGCACAGGTTCCCAATTTGGCAGAGGATGGAAGGGACGAGGGAGAACCCATGAGAGAGTAGCTGTTAGGCATTTGGACGGGCACATGTCACTCTAATTTCCCGGCAGGAAGAAGAATTAACCAAAGTCTCAGCCACCCACCGGGAACCAGTATAGGACATAATCCAAAATTTTGGACTTGCGTTCAGCTCACAAAAAACGAGTTGAGAAATGGAGCTCAGGGGCACAGCAATTCACAAACTGGCAGAGTGATAAAGGACAACTATCGTCCAAAAATCTGTTGAGGGAAGTCAACGAGGCGGACTTCAAAGTGAGGCAAAATAGCAGGAAACAGATTTCAAGAGGTACGTTGGAATCGCCTGTAAAGCACAGGAAGAGGGGCACAACTTGGACAATGGTGCACTTGGCCAAAAAGGGCGTATGCGTTTTCTCCTGAATATATTCAGGAGAAAACGCATACGCCCTTTTTGGCCAAGCAAGCAAGCGGGCAATGCAAATCTGCACTACAAAGAAGTATCACTTCCCACCGGTCAAAAGGGACATCCACAAAATGTGTAAAAACCAGAAAGGCAAGACAGGCCCTGGAGAACAGGGAGCCTTGTTATGCTGATGGGCGGGATGTAAATTGCCAACTGCCTCACTGGAGGAGTGCATTGTGTTCCCTAAAACAAGTAAACAACAGAGCTACAGAGCCAAGGCCACTTCCAGTCTAGGGAATATACCTGGGGAAAACTGAAAATCAATAAGAAAGAGCCACCTCCAAATTTAGGGCTGCACTGGCTACAAGAACCTCAACTTGGGTACACCTTAAATATCCCAGGAAATATAAAAATGGTTCAAAACATTGTGGTACTTACGTACGATGGAATATCCCTCAGCCATGAAATCAATGTCATAAGACCAGTAGCAGCAAAGTGAGTGGATTCAGGTACGATGATTCTAAGTGAAATAAGTCACACAGAAAAAGAAACTTATCATAAGATATCACTTAGGAAGATCCTGTAAACATGGCTACACGTGAACTGAGTTAGGAAAGAGAACAGAGTCTCACATTTAGAAAACACTCTTATGCCTGCATAAAGGGGAAGGAGAGGTGGGGTGATGCATAAAACCAGAGTTTGATATAAGCACAGGGACCGTTCCAAAAACCAACTTTGGAATAGACAAGACCTACACCTTCCTCAGTGAAAGAGACTCAAAACCCCATATTTCCCACAGAGGAATATATCTGACTAGTAAGAATCTTAAAACCTATGTATTGATATGACTCCATAAGGGAATCAAGTGTGTCTAGAGTGGCATAAACATGGCAGCGAGAATCAGCTCAAACCCACTATAAAAAGGAATTTCAAAAGCAAAACCAAAAAACAGGGAAATTCTTTACAATTCCTTCAGGGTGTCTGAGGAAACCTGGAAAGACCCTATCTACAATGACAGCTGGATGTGGCATAAGGCTGGACACTTGGGACTGAGAGGATTGGTGAGATTGGGTGAGCAAATGCAGACCCTTTCAAGCAATAATGCATGGCCCCCATTCCATGGGTCCCAACTCTCCAGGTTCAAGGGAATATTACTACAGCTATAACATGTACAGGAAACCTAGAGAATGGACACACTGTGAATACGAAAGGTTTCTAAAACTCAACGAATAGTCCCTCTCCTGGTGCTCCAGTTTGACTTTCCAACTGCCTTACTATCAATCTCCCAACTTGGAGAGACAGGCCCTTTAACCTCCTGGTTTGCACAGGTTCCCAATTTGGCAGAGGATGGAAGGGACGAGGGAGAACCCATGAGAGAGTAGCTGTTAGGCATTTGGACGGGCACATGTCACTCTAATTTCCCAACAGGAAGAAGAATTAACCAAAGTCTCAGCCACCCACCGGGAACCAGTATAGGACATGATCCAAAATTTTGGACTTGCGTTCAGCTCACAAAAAACGAGTTGAGAAATGGAGCTCAGGGGCACAGCAATTCACAAACTGGCAGAGTGATAAAGGACAACTATCGTCCAAAAATCTGTTGAGGGAAGTCAACGAGGCGGACTTGAAAGTGAGGCAAAATAGCAGGAAACAGATTTCAAGAGGTACGTTGGAATCGCCTGTAAAGCACAGGAAGAGGGGCACAACTTGGACAATGGTGCACTTGGCCAAAAAGGGCGTATGCGTTTTCTCCTGAATATATTCAGGAGAAAACGCATACGCCCTTTTTGGCCAAGCAAGCAAGCGGGCAATGCAAATCTGCACTACAAAGAAGTATCACTTCCCACCGGTCAAAAGGGACATCCACAAAATGTGTAAAAACCAGAAAGGCAAGACAGGCCCTGGAGAACTGGGAGCCTTGTTATGCTGATGGGCGGGATGTAAATTGCCAACTGCCTCACTGGAGGAGTGCATTGTGTTCCCTAAAACAAGTAAACAACAGAGCTACAGAGCCAAGGCCACTTCCAGTCTAGGGAATATACCTGGGGAAAACTGAAAATCAATAAGAAAGAGCCACCTCCAAATTTAGGGCTGCACTGACTACAAGAACCTCAACTTGGGTACACCTTAAATATCCCAGGAAATATAAAAATGGTTCAAAACATTGTGGTACTTACGTACGATGGAATATCCCTCAGCCATGAAATCAATGTCCTAAGACCAGTAGCAGCAAAGTGAGTGGATTCAGGTACGATGATTCTAAGTGAAATAAGTCACACAGAAAAAGAAACTTATCATAAGATATCACTTATGAAGATCCTGTAAACATGGCTACACGTGAACTGAGTTAGGAAAGAGAACAGAGTCTCACATTTAGAAAACACTCTTATGCCTGCATAAAGGGGATGGAGAGGTGGGGTGATGCATAAAACCAGAGTTTGATATAAGCACAGGGACCGTTCCAAAAACCAACTTTGGAATAGACAAGACCGACACCTTCCTCAGTGAAAGAGACTCAAAACCCCATATTTCCCGCAGAGGAATATATCTGACTAGTAAGAATCTTAAAACCTATGTATTGATATGACTCCATAAGGGAATCAAGTGTGTCTAGAGTGGCATAAACATGGCAGCGAGAATCAGCTCAAACCCACTATAAAAAGGAATTTCAAAAGCAAAACCAAAAAACAGGGAAATTCTTTACAATTCCTTCAGGGTGTCTGAGGAAACCTGGAAAGACCCTATCTACAATGGCAGCTGGATGTGGCATAAGGCTGGACACTTGGGACTGAGAGGATTGGTGAGATTGGGTGAGCAAATGCAGACCCTTTCAAGCAATAATGCATGGCCCCCATTCCATGGGTCCCAACTCTCCAGGTTCAAGGGAATATTACTACAGCTATAACATGTACAGGAAACCTAGAGAATGGACACACTGTGAATACGAAAGGTTTCTAAAACTCAACGAATAGTCCCTCTCCTGGTGCTCCAGTTTGACTTTCCAACTGCCTTACTATCAATCTCCCAACTTGGAGAGACAGGCCCTTTAACCTCCTGGTTTGCACAGGTTCCCAATTTGGCAGAGGATGGAAGGGACGAGGGAGAACCCATGAGAGAGTAGCTGTTAGGCATTTGGACGGGCACATGTCACTCTAATTTCCCAACAGGAAGAAGAATTAACCAAAGTCTCAGCCACCCACCGGGAACCAGTATAGGACATGATCCAAAATTTTGGACTTGCGTTCAGCTCACAAAAAACGAGTTGAGAAATGGAGCTCAGGGGCACAGCAATTCACAAACTGGCAGAGTGATAAAGGACAACTATCGTCCAAAAATCTGTTGAGGGAAGTCAACGAGGCGGACTTGAAAGTGAGGCAAAATAGCAGGAAACAGATTTCAAGAGGTACGTTGGAATCGCCTGTAAAGCACAGGAAGAGGGGCACAACTTGGACAATGGTGCACTTGGCCAAAAAGGGCGTATGCGTTTTCTCCTGAATATATTCAGGAGAAAACGCATACGCCCTTTTTGGCCAAGCAAGCAAGCGGGCAATGCAAATCTGCACTACAAAGAAGTATCACTTCCCACCGGTCAAAAGGGACATCCACAAAATGTGTAAAAACCAGAAAGGCAAGACAGGCCCTGGAGAACTGGGAGCCTTGTTATGCTGATGGGTGGGATGTAAATTGCCAACTGCCTCACTGGAGGAGTGCATTGTGTTCCCTAAAACAAGTAAACAACAGAGCTACAGAGCCAAGGCCACTTCCAGTCTAGGGAATATACCTGGGGAAAACTGAAAATCAATAAGAAAGAGCCACCTCCAAATTTAGGGCTGAACTGACTACAAGAACCTCAACTTGGGTACACCTTAAATATCCCAGGAAATATAAAAATGGTTCAAAACATTGTGGTACTTACGTACGATGGAATATCCCTCAGCCATGAAATCAATGTCATAAGACCAGTAGCAGCAAAGTGAGTGGATTCAGGTACGATGATTCTAAGTGAAATAAGTCACACAGAAAAAGAAACTTATCATAAGATATCACTTATGAAGATCCTGTAAACATGGCTACACGTGAACTGAGTTAGGAAAGAGAACAGAGTCTCACATTTAGAAAACACTCTTATGCCTGCATAAAGGGGATGGAGAGGTGGGGTGATGCATAAAACCAGAGTTTGATATAAGCACAGGGACCGTTCCAAAAACCAACTTTGGAATAGACAAGACCGACACCTTCCTCAGTGAAAGAGACTCAAAACCCCATATTTCCCGCAGAGGAATATATCTGACTAGTAAGAATCTTAAAACCTATGTATTGATATGACTCCATAAGGGAATCAAGTGTGTCTAGAGTGGCATAAACAAGGCAGCGACAATCAGCTCAAACCCACTATAAAAAGGAATTTCAAAAGCAAAACCAAAAAACAGGGAAATTCTTTACAATTCCTTCAGGGTGTCTGAGGAAACCTGGAAAGACCCTATCTACAATGACAGCTGGATGTGGCATAAGGCTGGACACTTGGGACTGAGAGGATTGGTGAGATTGGGTGAGCAAATGCAGACCCTTTCAAGCAATAATGCATGGCCCCCATTCCATGGGTCCCAACTCTCCAGGTTCAAGGGAATATTACTACAGCTATAACATGTACAGGAAACCTAGAGAATGGACACACTGTGAATACGAAAGGTTTCTAAAACTCAACGAATAGTCCCTCTCCTGGTGCTCCAGTTTGACTTTCCAACTGCCTTACTATCAATCTCCCAACTTGGAGAGACAGGCCCTTTAACCTCCTGGTTTGCACAGGTTCCCAATTTGCCAGAGGATGGAAGGGACGAGGGAGAACCCATGAGAGAGTAGCTGTTAGGCATTTGGACGGGCACATGTCACTCTAATTTCCTGGCAGGAAGAAGAATTAACCAAAGTCTCAGCCACCCACCGGGAACCAGTATAGGACATGATCCAAAATTTTGGACTTGCGTTCAGCTCACAAAAAACGACTTGAGAAATGGAGCTCAGGGGCACAGCAATTCACAAACTGGCAGAGTGATAAAGGACAACTATCGTCCAAAAATCTGTTGAGGGAAGTCAACGAGGCGGACTTGAAAGCGAGGCAAAATAGCAGGAAACAGATTTCAAGAGGTACCTTGGAATCGCGTGTAAAGCACAGGAAGAGGGGCACAACTTGGACAATGGTGCACTTGGCCAAAAAGGGCGTATGCGTTTTCTCCTGAATATATTCAGGAGAAAACGCATACGCCCTTTTTGGCCAAGCAAGCAAGCGGGCAATGCAAATCTGCACTACAAATAAGTTTCAGTTCCCACCGGTCAAAAGGGACATCCACAAAATGTGTAAAAACCAGAAAGGCAAGACAGGTCCTGGAGAACAGGGAGCTTTTTTAGGCTAATGGGTGGCATGTAAATTGCTAACTGCCTCTCTGGAGGAGTGCATTGTGTTCCCTAAAACAAATAAACAACAGAGCTACAGAGCAATGGGGTGTTCCAGTCTAAGGAATATATCTTTGGAAAACTGAAAATCAATAAGACACAGGCATGCCAAAATTTAAGGCTGCACTGCTTACAAGAACCTCATCGTGGGTACACCTTATATATCCCAGGAAAGACAAAAATATTTCAAGAAACTGTGGTACTTACGTACGATGTAATATCCGTTAGCCATGAAATCAATGTCATAAGGCAAGTAGCAGCAAAATGAGTGGATTCACGTACGATGATTCTAAGTGAAATAAGTCACACTGAAAAAGAAACTTATCATAAGATATCACTTATGAAAATCCTGTAAACATGGCTACACATGAACTGAGTTAGGAAAGATAACAGAATAACAAATCTTATCATAAGATATCACTCATAGTGTGAATGTAAACATGAACTGAATTTCAAACACAATAGAGTCATACATTTAGAAAACAATCTTCTGCCTGCTTAAGGGGAAAGGCGAGCTGGGGTGATGCATAAAACCACAGTTCTAAATTAGCACAGATACTGTTACATAAACCAAGTATGTAATAGACAACACCTACTGCCGGAACAATGAACTGGACTTAACGCCCCCTATTCATTGCAGAGGAATATATCTGACTCTAGAATTTTAAAACATATGTATTCTCATGTCTCCATAAAGGTATCATATGTGTGTATAATGGCATGAACACAGCACTGAAATTCAACTAAACCCCCTTATAAAATTAAGTTTCAAAAGCAAAATGCAAAAACAGCGAAACAGAGAGAAAGCCTTAAAAATTACGTTCAGGGCCTGTGATCCCACCTGGATTGACCACCTTTACACCCACAGCTGGATGAGACATAAGACTGGACACTTGGGGCTGACAAGTTTGCTGAGGTTGTGTGAGCAAAAGAACACCACTTAGAGCAATACTGTGTGCTACCCATTCTAGTGGTGCCAACTCTCCAGGTTTAAGGGAATCTTCCTACAGTTAAAACATGCATGGGACACCCAGTGGATGGTACACTGTGCGATTGGGAAAGTTTTCTAAAAGGTACCTCATTTTTCCTTTCGTCGTGCTCGGCTTCACCATTCCATCTGCATTACTAAAAATCTCCTCACTTGGAATGTCAGCGCCTTTACCCTCCTGTATGCACAGTTTGCAAATTGTGCAGAGGATGAAAAGGAAGAGGGGAAACAAATGAGAGATTAGCTGTAGGTGTTTGGATGGGCACATGTCACTCTAGTTTCCCATCAGGAAGAAGAATTAACCAAAGGCTCAGCCTGAAGCCCTGGAACCAGACTAGGCCCTAAAGCCATCCTGCGGTATTGCAGCCAGCTCACAAATAGGCGAGTTGAAAAATGGAGCTCAGGGACACAGCAATTCACAAACTTGCAGAGTTTTAAAGGACAACTATCATCCAGAAATATATTGAGGTAAGGCAGTGAAGAGGATTTGAATGCAAGGCAGAATTGAAGGAAACAGATTTCAAGAGGTACACTGGAGTCATCTTTAAAGCACATGAAAAGCGACAGAACTTCAACAATGTTGCCCTTGACCGAAAAGGGATTATGTGTATTTTCTTGAATATAATTGGGAAAAAATGCATACGCCCTTTTTGGCCAAGCAAGCCATCAGGCATTGAAAATCCACACCACATAGAAGTGTCCCTTACCTCCAGTCAAAAGGGCCATCCACAAACAGTGTAAAAACCACAAATGCAGGACAGGCCATGGAGAAAAGGGAGCCTGGTTACACCGATGGAGAGGATGTAAATTGCCAACAGCCTCTCTGGAGAACTGTATGTTGTTTTCTAAAACAGAGCTACAGAGCATAGCACACTTCCACTCATGGGCGTGTATTTTGGGAAAACTAAAAATCCACAACACACAGCCAGCCCAAAGTTTAGGGCTGCTCTGTTTACAAGAACCTCGACTTTGGTACACTTTAAATATCCCAGGAAAGGAAAAAAATTGATATAGATGTTGTGGTACTTATATACAATGGAATGTCACTCAGACATAAAATCAATGTCATAAGGCCAATAGCAGCATAATGAGTGGCTTTAGGTACGATGATGCTAAGTGAAATGAGCCTCAAAGAAAAAGAAACTTATTGTAATATATCACTTATAGAGGGAATGTAAACATGGTTACACATGAACTGAATTACAAAAGAGAACAGAGTTACACATTTAGAAAACACACTTATGCCTCCTTAAGGGGAAAGGTGACGTGGGGTGATGTGTAAAAGCAGAGTTTGAAATTAGCACAGATACCATTCCATATACCAAATATGTAATAGACAAGACCTACTCCTTTCTCAATGAACTGGACACAAAACACCCTATTCACTGAAGAGGAATACATCTGACTGGTAATAATCTTGAAACCTATGTATTTATAAGTCTCCATAATGGAATCAAGTGTATGTAGATTGGCATAAACACAGATCAATGGAACAGGACAGAAAGCCCAGAGATAAACCTACATACCTATGGCTATCTCATCTATGACAAAGGAGCTAAGGATATACAATGGAGAAAAGACAGTCTCTTCAGTAATTGGTGCTGGGAAAACTGGACCCCTACACATAAAAGAATGAAATTAGAACACTCCATAACACCATACACAAAAATAAACTCTAAATGGATTAGAGATCTAAATAGAAGACCAGACACTATAAAACACTTAGAGGAAACCATAGGCAGAACACTCTATGACATAAATCACAGCAAGATCCTTTTTGACTCACCTCCTAGAGAAATGGAAATAAAAACAGAAATCAACAAATGGGACCTAATGAAACTTAAAAGCTTTTACACAGTATAGGAAAACATAAACAAGATGCAGAAACAACCCTCAGAATGGGAGAAAATATTTTCAAATGAAGCAATTGACAAAGGATTAATCTCCAAACTTTACAAGCACCACATGTAGCTCAATATCACAAAAACAAACAACCCAATCCAAAAACGGGCAGAAGACTTAAATAGACATTTCTCCAAAGAAGATATACAGATTACCAAGAAACACATGAAAGGATGCTGAACATCACTAATCATTAGAGAAATGCAAATCAAAACTACCGTGAGGTATCACCGCACAGCAGTCAGAGTGGCAATCATCCAAAAAAATCTACAAAACAATAAATGCTGGAGAGGCCTTTATTGGAGAAAAGGGAACACACTTGCACTGTGGGTGGGAATGTAAATTGATATGGGCACTAGGGAGAACACTCCGGAGGTTCCTCTAAATAGCTAACAATAGAGGTACCATACGACACAACAATCCAACTACTGGGCATTTGCCTTGCGAAAACCATAATTCAAAAAGAGTTATGTACAAAAATGTTCATTGCAGCTCTATTTACAATAGCCAGGACATAGAAGCAACCTAAGTGTCCATTGACAGATGAATGGATAAAGAAGATCTGGCACATATATACAATGGAATATTACTCAGCCATAAAAAGAAGCAAAACTGAGTTATTTGTACTGAGGTGGATGGACTTAGAATCTGTCCTACAAAGTGAAGTAAGTCAGAAAGGGAAAAACAAATACTGTATGTTAACAGAGATATACGGAATCTAATGAAGAAAAAAAAAGATTTTGAAGAACCTAGTGGCAGGACAGGATTAAGGACACAGACGTAGAGAAAGGACTTGAGGACACTGGAAGGGGGATGGGTAAGCTGAGACGAAGTGACAGAGTGGCATGGACATAAATACATTACCAAATGTAACACTGATAGCTACTGGAAAGCAGCCACATAGAACAGGGAGATCAGCTCGGTGCTTTGTGACCACATAAAGGGGTGGGATATGGAGTGTGGGAGGGAGATGCAAGAGGGAGGGGATCTGGTGATATTTGTATATGTATAGCTGATTCACTTTGTTATACAGCAGAAACTAACACTCCATTGTAAAACAATTATACTCCAATAAACGTGTAAAAGGAAAAAAAAAAAGAATGCCCAGGGATAAACCTACACACCTATGGTCAACTAATCTATGACAAAGGAGGCAAGACTATACAATGGAGATAAGACAGTCTCTTCAATCATTGGTGCTGGGAAATATGGACAGCTACATGTAAAAGAATGAAATTAGAACACTCCCCAACACCATACATAAAAATATATTCAAAATGGATTAGAGACCTTAATGTAAGACGGGACAGTATAAAACTCTGAGAGGAAAACTTACGAAGGATACTCTGACGTAAATCACAGCAAGATCTTTTTTGATCCACCTCCTGTAGTAATGAAATAAAAAAGAAAACTAAACAGATGGGACCTAATGAAATGTAAAAGCTTTTACAAAGCAAAGGAAACTACAAACAAGACGAAAAGACAACCCTCAGAATGGCAGAAAATATTTGCAAATGAATCAATGGACAAATAATTAATCTCCAATATATATATATAAACAGCTCATGCAGCTCAATATTAATAAAACAAACAACCCAATACAAAAATGGAAGAAGATCTAAATAGACATTTCTTCCAAGAAGACATAGAGATGGCCAGTACGCACATGAAAATCTGCTCAACATCACTAATTATTAGAGAAATGGAAATCGAAACTACAATGAGGTATCACGTCACACCTGTTAGAATGGGCATCATCAGAAAATCTACAAACAACAAATGCTGGAGACGCTGTGGAGAAAAGGAACCTTCTTCCACTATTGTTGGGAATGTAAATTGATATAGTCTCTATGGAGAACAGTATGGAGGTTCCTTAAAAAACTAAAAATAGAATTACCATATAATCCAGCAATCCCACTACTGGGCATATACCCAGAGAAAACCATAAATCAAAAAGACACATTCACCACAATGTTCATTGCAGCACTATTTACAATAGCCAGGTAATGAAAGCAACCTAAGTGCCCACAGACAGATGAATGGATAAAGATGTGGTACATATATACAATGGAATATTACTCAGCCATACATAGGAATGAAATTGGGTCATTTGTAGAGACCTTGATGGATCTAGAGACTGTCATACAGAGTGAAGTAAGTCAGAAAGAGAAAAAACAAATATTGTATGTTAATGCATATATGTGGAACCTAGAAAAATGGTACAGATGAACCGGTTTGCAGGGCAGAGATAGAGACACAGATGTAGAGAACAAACATATGGACACCAAGGGGGTAATGCCATGTGAGGGTGGTGGTGGGATGAATTGGGAGACTGGGATTCACATGTGCACACTTATATGTATAAAATAGATATCCAATAAGAACCTGCTGTATAAAAGAAATAAATAAATTTTAAAAAAATTAAAAATAAATAACATTTAATAAAATAAACCAAAAAAAGTTTTTCCCTTCACATAGACGTCTTTATCTTAATGCATTATTTCCATGTTTATATCTCCAAATTAAAAAAAAGAGGAATAAATAAAATCTACCTTGAACCAAAAATAAAAAAAAAGAAAAAAGAAAAAAACAGAACCCACCAGTTATACAGAGGAAAATCGTATCAGGGCACTTGCTCCAGTGGTAAAAGATTCTTAAGTTGGTCAGAGGTGGGAAATCTTCTCCCATGCAGTCAGCCCCACAAGGAGCAACCTCATTGCAAAGCTGGGGGACTGTGTCGAGGCGTCTGTGAGTCAATGTGAGCTGAGCCCCAGTCCTGCTGCAGCTGAACTCTTCCCACCCTTTCCAGGTAAAACACATGAATATGCACAAGAACTTGCAAGCCTAGAGGAAGGGCTGTGGAGCCACACCAGCGACAGCACGCAGGCCGACTTGGTGCCTGCAGGCCAGCCAGGATGGTCCTGGCCTCAGATGCTCTTCTGGAAGCTTTCCATTTCCCTACCTGTGATACCCCTCCTGCCACGGCCCCCACTGCTTTTTTACTTCCTCACCTCTGCCTGGGGAGACATTCCAGTGGCAGGTATGGGTGACACATCCTCTTCTTTAGCAGGTGGCAGCCTGGCAACTCCTGCAGAAAGTCCAGCAGAGCCCCACTCACAATGGGCCACCCACAAAGCCACGGCCCCTCACTCCCTCCCACCACCCCAGCCCCGACACTGCTGACGGGGCCGAGAATATGGCGTCAGGTACAGCTACAGGGGCTCTTGCTGACTGGAGAGGTGTTTATATTGACCTCAACCAGGCACACGTGGGGAGGGCTGGCAGGCAGCGTCAGGCTGCCCAAATCAGCCAATCCTCACCCCTCAGGGACTCACAGTTGCAGAAAATGAATCTTGCTAAACGGGCCACGCCCAAGGAACAGGTGTGGGCTCTTGAGAGTCAGGATAGACAAGGGGCTGCAGCTGCGGCTTGTTTTCTTCTCATTTTATCTGGTCCATGAGTGGAAAACAACTTCAAGAAGACCCTATACTAATGAGAGGAACCCAGGAGTCAGGGAGAGGAGCGATGGTGGGTGGAGACAGAGGTCTGGTGCCTGGCTGCAGTGGAAGTGTCTGGAAGACCAGGCAGAGAGAGGCTGCACAGAGTGATAGCCAGGGTCACAGACCTGTCAGAGCTGCTGTTTGTTAGTTCAAGTCCTGCTCTGTGGTGTTCTGTGTCAGCTGTGAGCGACAGGTGAGCTGGGGGTTCTCTGCATGGTGGGCTATGTGCACAGTTCCTGTGTTTCCAGCCCTGCTGGGTTACCTGCCCAGGGGAGCTCCGTATCCTGGGAAGGGCCTGACTATGAGAGCCCCATGGGCTGCTGGGTAGCTGCACAGGTGAGCTCCATACCCTGGGAGGGACTTGACCACGAGAGCCCCGTGGGCTGTGGGGTGGGGGTGCAGCCCAGGTGAGCTCCATATCCTGGGATTGGCCTGACCACGAGAGCCCCATGGGCTGCTGGAAACCTGGTAAAGGATATCAGGACAGTCAGTGAAGCCACCGAGGATATACATCCAGTAGCTCCTATTTCCTACACCCTGCTGGTCATTCTACCATCCACCAGGCCATGGCATTCTGTATTAGACTTCAATGATGCCTTCTTCTGTATTCCATTCATCTCAGAGTCACAAGAATTTTTGGCTTGTGAGTGGCAGGACACAACATGCAACCAAAGCAATAATGCTGGGCCGTCCTGCCCCAATGGTTCAAAAATCCCCACACCATCATTGGGGAAATGTCCTCTAAAGACCTAAAAGTTCTACCTCTGTGAAAGGGAACCCTCCTTCAATATGCAGCGGACATTCTGATCGCCAGGCCTACTAAAGACGCCTCTGAACTACCTAGCCAAGAAAGGATAGAAGGTGTCCAAGAAAAAGGCTCAAATATCCCAGGCTAAGGTGACATGCCTGAGCTTCATTCTCACAGATATTCGGAGAAACGCATCCCAGGATAGGGAAGAAGCCATTTGCAGCCTTACCTCTTCTAAACCTAGAGGACAGCTTAGGGGTTCCTGGGGAGGCCAAGGTTTTCTGCATCTGGATCCCTAACTACAGTCTAATAGCTGGGCCTCTACATGAAACACTGACATGAAAAGATGATGATCCTTTTGAATAGAATCCAGAAGCAGCCTCTCAAGAATGGAAAGAGCAGTCAATTCAGACCCTTGCCCAGGAACTCCCTAATTTAGCTAAACCCTTTGACCTTTACATACCCGGTCAAAGGTTAATTGCCCTTGGGGCCTTAGTGCAAAAACTGGGACCACTTGAAATGGAGCAACACAAGAATGCCCTTCAGGTATGATAAACTATGGTCACCAAGGGCTTTGCCCACCGACTCATCAGGCCAGGATACTGGGGTATCTAAAAAGATGGAAATCAGCAGCCCACAAGGCCAGCTCCCTCCTAAGGGAAAAGGACCCCACGTGGTGATCCTAACCACGCATCATGCCCTGAAGTTGCAGGGGTCACTCTGTGGACACACTGACCTCGAGTGAGGAAGCCCTCCAATGCCAACCTCCAGAGAGACAAACGGGGGCAACGGGCCACCAAGATGACTCGTGTGACCATCACTTGACCTGGAGTTTCTCTCAGAAAACAACAAGACTGTGCCCCGAAAGAGCAGACTACTGCTTGCAGGACTTACTGCACCCAGAGGGGAGCTAATAAGCTTGGCGGGGGAAATGTATATCATGCTTTCACCATAGAAAACCCTACAGACACCACGGTGATGGTGGCCAATATGACCGGCTGGACTGCTGGCTACTTCTAAAGGCCGTTGACTCAGTGGACCTCATGGCCCTGGATCACCACTGGCCCTGGACTGTCTGGGAGTTGTGCAGGCAGGGCTCTCACACATGGTGCTGTTTGTACATTAATTCAGGGACCTAATTAAAGAAAGCACAGACTACTGGTCAGAGCATCTAGGCTGGCAAAATCCGTCAGCCTAAGGTCGCCGAACAAATGTGGGGTGGGGTGAAACCTGCCACCGCAGCATCTCTGCGCATCTCTTTCCCGGACCTTAAAGGTCATTAGAATCTATAACACTTCCAATGCTGGTGCTCAGGCGGACGAGAAGTGAGGCAGGAGGCCTTGGGACAATCAACCTCACCTGGAGGCTGGTGGGGAGACATTTTGCCCCTCCCCCCATGTATCAGGGCTCCCACCACAGCATGAAGCAGTTACAAAAGAGGGGTCTGCACCCTCAACACCCCAAGGATGAGGAATGGAACAAAAAGCAGAGGAGGTGTTCATCTCCGGCAACGTTCATTAAAAATTCCTGGGAGATAAAAAGAGAATCTGGGCAATAAAATAAAGTCTAACCTGTTTTTCCTTTGTGCTTTGTCTAATTTCACGTGTTCCTAGGGTTCCGCATGCAGAGGTCCCACACCCGTCACTTCAGACCCGATTTCCTAGTGCAGAATGGCTGGGTCGACACCTCAGCTAGCGGGGTCCCATGCAAACTCTGCGGCATAGAGCCCGAGCTGCAGCCAACCCAGCCCTCGAGAGCTCCATCCCCTCCCTCCCACTGACGCTGCCGGGATCCCTACACAGCAGCCCAGCCCACAGCCCGTGGGGCAGTGCACGTTCTCACCTCTCCATTCTGTTTTCAAAATAATGTTTCCTTTGCTTCTGAACCAAACTCAGTCTTGATCTGTTGGCTCCAATGACACTGGGCACGGAGACTCCTGTTGGGGTCCACTCTGGAGGATCAGTAACAGAAATTGAGAACATTGTAACTTCAATGAACAGGTGTGTGAGCCAAACTGTAGTTAACATAGAGCAGTGTATAATGCTCGGGTAAAATAAGATGTTTTTAAGACTTACATTTGATATTTCCATCACTTTCCTATAAGCAAGTTCAGTGAAGACGTCTGTCTTATTTGTCAGGTCAACATTAGATAAATGAAGTGATTTATTTCCATGGATGTAGATCGAATACTCTTGGCTGAAGCTTCAATCTTGTTTTGAATGCTTTTCCATTGAAAAGGATACCTCTCTTTCAGCTCCCCCATTTCTGAGAAGTATAAAATCTTATAATTTATTATTACCAAAGGGGAAAGGTAGGAGAAGGGATAAATTAACAGTTTGGGATTAACACATACACACTGCTATGTATAAAATAGATCATCAACAAGGAACTACTGTATAGCCCAGGGAACTACACTGAATATTTTGCAATAACCTATAAGGGGAAATAATCTGAAAAAGAATCGATATTTTTATTGACATCATCTATCAATGACAGATAAAATGTAACCTAAGCAAGGCCGATGGTGAGCGCTTCTGACCCTGAAGATTTCAATCATCTAAAGTTTGGGCTCTGCCTATTTCCCAAGGATCTTAATGGACATACGTGTAGCCGTAGCTTAAAAATTCCCCAGTTTGGGGTTCGGGGAGGCACTGATTTGGAAAAATCCCTGGTGTTCTCCTTACATGCACATGACCCTTCCTACAGCTAAAACATGCCTGTCACACCTAGAGGATGGTACACCATTTGATCGGAAAGAGTTTGGAAAAGGCACCTCATCTCCTCATCGCCTGGTGCTCGGGTTCACCCCGCCAGCATCTTTCCTAACAATCTCCTCACTTGGGGATATCAACACCGTCAACATCCTGTTGCACAGAGTTTGGAATTTGTCCAGAGCATGAAGCGGAAGGATGAGAAAAATTTAGAGACCAGTCTTAGGTGTGCGGACAGGCACATGTCACTCTAATTTCCAATCCGGAAGAAAAATTCATCAAAGGCTAGAATTGCCCACGGAAACAGAATAGGGCTAGAGGAAATCCCGCTGTTTTGTGTCCAGTTTCCAAAAACACAAGTTGAAAAATGGAACTCAGGGGCACTAAAATTCATGAAACTGCAGAGTTGAAAATATCTATCGTCGAAAAATGTCTTGAGGTAAGCCACAGAAAAAGACTTGTAAGCAAGGGAGAGTGGCAGGAAACATATTTGAAGAGGTAGAAAGGACTCCCCATTAAAGCACAAGAAAAGGGGCTGAACGTCGCCAATGATGCAGTTGGCCAAAAAGGGCGTATGCATTTTTTCTGAATATATTCAAGTAAAGGCCATACACACTTTTTATCCAACCAAACAGGTGGACACTGGAAATCAATACTACAAAATATATCACTTCACATCAGTCAGAAGGGCCATCCACATAAAGTGTAAACACCAGAAATGCAGGACAGGGCGAGGAGAAAAGGGAGCCCTGTGAGGCTGATAGTGGAAATGTAATTTGCCAATGGCCACTCTGGAGAAGTGTATTGTGTTTGCTAAAACATCTAAAAAATGATCTACAGAGCATAGGGCACTTGCACTCATGCGCATATACCTTGGGAAAAACAAAAATCAAAAGAAAACAGGCACCCCAACGTTTACCACCTCTCTGTTAAAAAGGGCCTCCACTTGGATATAACCTAAATGTCCCTGGAAGGATAAAATGGATAAAAGAGATGGGGTACTTATGTAGAGTGGAATATTACTCATCCAGAAATCAATGAAATAAGGCCAGTTGGAACAACTCTGGAGGAGTTACCTACGATCATTCTAAGTGACATATGTCAGAAAGAAAAAGACACATATCATAAGATGTCACTTAAAGGTGGAATCAAAAATGGCTACACATGAAATAAATTACAAAACAGAAACATACTCAAATATGTAGAAAATAGACATAAGGCTGCTAAATGGGAAAGGTGGGGAATGGTGAGGTATTATCGAGGAGGTTGAAATTAGCAAAGATACCATTCCAAGTACCACATTGAATAACTGACAAGGCCTACACGGTACCTCAAAGAACTGCACTCAGCCCACTCAAGTCACTGGAAAATAATACATAAGACTGGTAAGCATCTGAAAAAGAATTTATTGTTGTCTCACAGTACATGAATCAAGTGGATGTACAGCAGCAAAACACAGAGCTTTGAAAATCAGCTGTAACCAATATAAAAATAAATTTAAAAATATTTATAAAAACAGTGAGACAGACAAAAATTCTTACAACTTTTGTTGAAGGGCTACGATGTAATATGGATTGAACACATGTAGACCCACAGCAGGATGATATATAAGGCTGGAAGCTATGCACGCTAAGAGATGTTAGAGAGGCTGGGTGAGGAAATGCAGACCTTTTAAAGTAATACTGCCTGGTACCCATTCCATGGGTCCCAAATCTGCAGGTTCAAGGGAATCTTCTGACAGTGAATACATGCCTGGGAAACCGAGATGAATGTACACCGTGTGCTCAGGAAAGGTGTCTAAAATGCACCTCATTTTTGATCTCCTGGTGCTGGGGTTCGCCATTCCAGCTACATTACTAACAATCTCCCCACTTGGAGAATCAGCACCTTTAACCTCCTGTTTTACACAGTTTTCAATTTGTGCAGAGGATAAATGGGAAGAGGGGGAACCAATGAGAGATTAGCTGTAGGAGTTTTGACAGGCATATGTCACTCTAATTTCCCATTAGGAAGAAGAATTAACCAAAGGCTCAGCCTGCCTCCCCAGAACCAGAATAGGGCTGGAAGCAATCCAATGGTTTGGCGGCCAGCTCACAAAAAAAGCGAGTTGCAAAATGGAGCTCAGGAGCAGACAATTCAAAGACCTGCAAAGATATAAATGATAACCAACATCCAAAAATATATTCAGGTAAGGCAACGAAGAGGATCTGAATGAGAGGCAGAATTGCAGGAAACAGATTTCAAAAGGTAGATTCTACTCACATTTAAAGCATATGAAAAGCAGCAGAATTTCTAAAATGATGCAGTTGGGCAAAAGGGTGTATGCGTTTTTTTCGTGAATATCTTCAGGAAAAAAACACATACAGAGATTTTGGCCAACCAAACAAGAGGGAAATGCAAATCCACACAACAAAGAAGTCTCAATTTCCACTGCTCAGAAAGGCCATCCAAAAAATGTGTGCAAACCAGAAATGCAGGAGAGGCCATGGAAAACAGGGAGCCTAGTCACGCTGATGGGTGGGGTATAAATATCCAAGAGCCATTCTGAAGAAGTGTATGCTGTTTCCTAAAACATCTAAAATACAAAGCCCCCGAGCAAAGGGGACTTCAACTCATGGGTATATAACTTGGGAAGATTAAATATCAATAAGACACAGGCACCCCAAAATTTAGGGCTGCTCTGCATACAAGGACCTCAACTTTGGTACACCTAAAATATGCCAGGAAAAAGAGAAATGCATAAAGAACTTGTGGTAATTTTGCACAATGGAATATCACTCAGACATGAAATCAATTTATATAAGGCCAGTAGCAGCATAAGGAGTGGATTTAGGTATGATGAATCTAAGGGAAATTAGTCACACAGAAAAATAATCTTATCATAAGATATCAATTATGAAGATCCTGTAAACATGGCTACACATGAACTGAGTTAGGAAAGAGAACAGAGTCTCTCATTTAGAAAAAACTCTTATGACTGCTTAAGGGGGAAGGAGAGGTGGGGTGATGCATAAAACCAGAGTTTGATATAAGTACAAATAACGTTCCAGAAACCAACTATGGAACAGACAAGACCTACAACTTCCTCAGTGAAAGGGACTCAAAACCCCATATTTACCGCAGAGGAATATATCTCACTAGTAAGAATCTTAAAACCTATGTATTGATATGTCTGCGTAAGGGAATCAAGTGTGTCTAGACTGGCATAAACATGGCAGCGAGAATCAGCTCAAACCCACTATAAAAAGGAATTTCAAAAACAAAACAAAAAAACAGGGAAATTCTTTACAAATCCTTCAGGGTCTCTGATGAAACGTGGAATGACCCTATCGACAATGACAGATGGATGTGGCATAAGGCTGGACACTTGGGACAGAGAGGATTGGTGAGATTGGGTGAGCAAATGCAGACCCTTTAAAGCAATAAGGCATGGCACCCATTCCTTGGGTCCCAACTCTCCAGGTTGAAGGGAATATTACAACAGCTATAACATGTACGAAAAACCTAGAGAATGGACACAGGGTGAATACGAAAGGTTTCTAAAACTCAATGAATAGTCCCTCACCTGGAGCTCCGTTTTGACTTTCCAACTGCTTTACTATCAATCCCCCAACTTGGAGAGACAGCCCCTTAACCTCCTGGTTCACACAGGTTGCCAATTTGGCAGAGGATGAAAGGGAAGAGGGAGTACCAATGAGAGAGTAGCTCTTAGGCATTTGGACTAGCACATGTCACTCTAATATCCTGGCAGGAAGAAGAATTTACCAAAGTCTCAGCCACCCACTGGGAACCAGTATAGGTCCTGAACCAAAATTTTGGACTTGCGTTCAGCTCACAAAAAACGAGTGGAAAAATGGAGCTCAGGGGCACAGCAATTCACAAACTGGCAGAGTAATAAAGGACAACTATCGTCCAAAAATCTGTTTAGGGAAGGCAACGAGGCGGACTTGAAAGCGAGGCTGAATAGCAGGAAACAGATTTCAAGAGGTACGTTGCAATCACATTGAAAGCACAGGAAGAGGGGCACAACTTTGACACTGATGCACTTGGCCAAAAAGGCCGTATGCGTATTCTCCTGAATATATTCAGGAGAAAACGCATACACCCTTTTTGGCCAAGCAAGCAAGCGGGCAATGCAAATCTGCACTACAAAGAAGTATCACTTCCCACTGGTCAAAAGGGACATCCACAAAATGTGTAAAAACCAGAAAGGCAAGACAGGCCCTGGAGAACAGGGAGCCTTGTTAGGCTGATGGGCAGGATGTAAATTGCCAACTGCCTCACTGGAGGAGTGCATTGTGTTCCCTAAAACAAGTAAACAACAGAGCTACAGAGCCAAGGGCGCCTCCAGTCTAGGGAATATACCTTGGGAAAACTGAAAATCAATAAGACAGAGCCACGCCAAAATTTAGGGCTGAATTGCTTACAAGAACCTCAACTTGGGTACACCTTAAATATCCCAGGAAATATAAAAATGGTTCAAAAAATTGTGGTATTTACATACGATGGAATATCCCTCAGCCATGAAATGAATGTCATAAAACCAGTAGCAGCAAAATGAGTGGATTCAGGTACGATGATTCTAAGTGAAATAAGTCACACAGAAAAAGAAACATATCATAAGATATCACTTATGAAGATCCTGTAAATATGGCTACACTTCAAATGAGTTAGGAAAGAGAAGAGGGTCTCACATTTAGAAAACATTCTTATATCTGCTTAAGGGGGAGGAAAGGTGGGGTGATGAATAAAAGGAGAGTTTGATATAAGCACAGGGACCGTTCCAAAAATGAACTATGGAATAGAAAAGACCTACACCTTCCTCAGTGAAAGGGACTCAAAACCCCATATTTCGCGCAGAGGAATATACCTCACTAGTAGAAATCATAAAACCTATGTATTGGTATGTGTGCGTAAGGGAATCAAGAGTGTCTAGACTGGCATAAACATGGCAGCGAGAATCAGCTCAAAACCACTATAAAAAGGAATTTCATAAACAAAACAAAAAAACAGGGAAATTTTTACAATTCCTTCAGGGTCTCTGATGAAACCTGGAATGACCCTATGTACAATGACATCTGGATGTGGCATAAGGCTGGACACTTGGGACTGAGAGGATTGATGAGATTGGGTGAGCAAATGCAGACCCTTTAAAGCAATAATGCATGGCACCCATTCCACGGGTCCCAACTCTCCAGGTTGAAGGGAATATTACGACAGCTATAACATGTACGGGAAACCAAGAGAATGGACACTCTGTGAATACGAAAGGTTTCTAAAACTCAACGAATAGTCCCTCTCCTGGTGCTACGGTTTGACTTTCCAACTACTTTCCTATCAATCTCTAAATTTGGAGAGACAGCCCCTTTAACCTCCTGGTTCGCACAGGGTGCCAATTTGGCAGGGGATGAAAGGGAAGTGGAAGAACCAATGAGATAGTAGCTGTTAGGCATTTGGACGGGCACGTGTCACTCTAATTTCCCGGCAGGAAGAAGAATTAACCAAAGTCTCAGCCACCCACCGGGAACCAGTATAGGACATGATCCAAAATTTTGGACTTGCGTTCAGCTCACAAAAAACGAGTTGAGAAATGGAGCTCAGGGGCACAGCAATTCACAAACTGGCAGAGTGATAAAGGACAACTATCGTCCAAAAATCTGTTGAGGGAAGTCAACGAGGCGGACTTGAAAGCGAGGCAAAATAGCAGGAAACAGATTTCAAGAGGTACGTTGGAATCGCCTGTAAAGCACAGGAAGAGGGGCACAACTTGGACAATGGTGCACTTGGCCAAAAAGGGCGTATGCGTTTTCTCCTGAATATATTCAGGAGAAAACGCATACGCCCTTTTTGGCCAGGCAAGCAAGCGGGCAATGCAAATCTGCACTACAAAGAAGTATCACTTCCCACCGGTCAAAAGGGACATCCACAAAATGTGTAAAAACCAGAAAGGCAAGACAGGCCCTGGAGAACAGGGAGCCTTGTTATGCTGATGGGCGGGATGTAAATTGCCAACTGCCTCACTGGAGGAGTGCATTGTGTTCCCTAAAACAAGTAAACAACAGAGCTACAGAGCCAAGGCCACTTCCAGTCTAGGGAATATACCTTGGGAAAACTGAAAATCAATAAGAAAGAGCCACCTCCAAATTTAGGGCTGCACTGACTACAAGAACCTCAACTTGGGTACACTTTAATTATCCTAGGAAATATAAAAATTGTTCATAACATTGTGGTACTTACGTACGATGGAATATCCCTCAGCCATGAAATCAATGTCATAAGACCAGTAGCAGCAAAGTGAGTGGATTCAGGTACGATGATTCTAAGTGAAATAAGTCACACAGAAAAAGAAACTTATCATAAGATATCACTTATGAAGATCCTGTAAACATGGCTACACATGAACAGAGTTAGGAAAGAGAACAGAGTCTCACATTTAGAAAACACTCTTATGCCTGCTTAAAGGGGAAGGAGAGGTGGGGTGATGCATAAAACCAGAGTTTGATATAAGCACAGGGACCGTTCCAAAACCCACTTTGGAATAGACAAGACATACACCTTCCTCAGGGAAAGAGACTCAAAACCCCATATTTCCCGCAGAGGAATATATCTGACTAGTAAGAATCTTAAAACCTATGTATTGATATGTCTCCATAAGGGAATCAAGTGTGTCTAGAGTGGCATAAACATGGCAGCGAGAATCAGCTCAAACCCACTATAAAAAGGAATTTCAAAAGCAAAACCAAAAAACAGGGAAATTCTTTACAATCCTTCAGGGTGTCTGAGGAAACCTGGAAAGACCCTATCTACAATGACAGCTGGATGTGGCATAAGGCTGGATACTTGGGACTGAGAGGATTGGTGAGATTGGGTGAGCGAATGCAGACCCTTTCAAGCAATAATGCATGGCCCCCATTCCATGGGTCCCAACTCTCCATGTTCAAGGGAATATTACTACATCTATAACATGTACAGGAAACCTAGAGAATGGACACACTGTGAATACGAAAGGTTTCTAAAACTCAACGAATAGTCCCTCTCCTGGTGCTCCAGTTTGACTTTCCAACTGCCTTACTATCAATCTCCCAACTTGGAGAGACAGGCCCTTTAACCTCCTGGTTTGCACAGGTTCCCAATTTGGCAGAGGATGGAAGGGACGAGAGAGATCCCATGAGAGAGTAGATGTTAGGCATTTGGACGGGCACATGTCACTCTAATTTCCCGGCAGGAAGAAGAATTAACCAAAGTCTCAGCCACCCACCGGGAACCAGTATAGGACATGATCCAAAATTTTGGACTTGCGTTCAGCTCACAAAAAACGAGTTGAGAAATGGAGCTCAGGGGCACAGCAATTCACAAACTGGCAGAGTGATAAAGGACAACTATCGTCCAAAAATCTGTTGAGGGAAGTCAACGAGGCGGACTTGAAAGTGAGGCAAAATAGCAGGAAACAGATTTCAAGAGGTACGTTGGAATCGCCTGTAAAGCACAGGAAGAGGGGCACAACTTGGACAATGGTGCACTTGGCCAAAAAGGGCGTATGCGTTTTCTCCTGAATATATTCAGGAGAAAACGCATACGCCCTTTTTGGCCAAGCAAGCAAGCGGGCAATGCAAATCTGCACTACAAAGAAGTATCACTTCCCACCGGTCAAAAGGGACATCCACAAAATGTGTAAAAACCAGAAAGGCAAGACAGGCCCTGGAGAACTGGGAGCCTTGTTATGCTGATGGGCGGGATGTCAATTGCCAACTGCCTCACTGGAGGAGTGCATTGTGTTCCCTAAAACAAGTAAACAACAGAGCTACAGAGCCAAGGCCACTTCCAGTCTAGGGAATATACCTGGGGAAAACTGAAAATCAATAAGAAAGAGCCACCTCCAAATTTAGGGCTGCACTGGCTACAAGAACCTCAACTTGGGTACACCTTAAATATCCCAGGAAATATAAAAATGGTTCAAAACATTGTGGTACTTACGTACGATGGAATATCCCTCAGCCATGAAATCAATGTCATAAGACCAGTAGCAGCAAAGTGAGTGGATTCAGGTACGATGATTCTAAGTGAAATAAGTCACACAGAAAAAGAAACTTATCATAAGATATCACTTATGAAGATCCTGTAAACATGGCTACACGTGAACTGAGTTAGGAAAGAGAACAGAGTCTCACATTTAGAAAACACTCTTATGCCTGCATAAAGGGGATGGAGAGGTGGGGTGATGCATAAAACCAGAGTTTGATATAAGCACAGGGACCGTTCCAAAAACCAACTTTGGAATAGACATGACCGACACCTTCCTCAGTGAAAGAGACTCAAAACCCCATATTTCCCGCAGAGGAATATATCTGACTAGTAAGAATCTTAAAACCTATGTATTGATATGACTCCATAAGGGAATCAAGTGTGTCTAGAGTGGCATAAACATGGCAGCGAGAATCAGCTCAAACCCACTATAAAAAGGAATTTCAAAAGCAAAACCAAAAAACAGGGAAATTCTTTACAATTCCTTCAGGGTGTCTGAGGAAACCTGGAAAGACCCTATCTACAATGACAGCTGGATGTGGCATAAGGCTGGACACTTGGGACTGAGAGGATTGGTGAGATTGGGTGAGCAAATGCAGGCCCTTTCAAGCAATAATGCATGGCCCCCATTCCATGGGTCCCAACTCTCCAGGTTCAAGGGAATATTACTACAGCTATAACATGTACAGGAAACCTAGAGAATGGACACACTGTGAATACGAAAGGTTTCTAAAACTCAACGAATAGTCCCTCTCCTGGTGCTCCAGTTTGACTTTCCAACTGCCTTACTATCAATCTCCCAACTTGGAGAGACAGGCCCTTTAACCTCCTGGTTTGCACAGGTTCCCAATTTGCCAGAGGATGGAAGGGACGAGGGAGAACCCATGAGAGAGTAGCTGTTAGGCATTTGGACGGGCACATGTCACTCTAATTTCCCGGCAGGAAGAAGAATTAACCAAAGTCTCAGCCACCCACCGGGAACCAGTATAGGACATGATCCAAAATTTTGGACTTGCGTTCAGCTCACAAAAAACGACTTGAGAAATGGAGCTCAGGGGCACAGCAATTCACAAACTGGCAGAGTGATAAAGGACAACTATCGTCCAAAAATCTGTTGAGGGAAGTCAACGAGGTGGACTTGAAAGCGAGGCAAAATAGCAGGAAACAGATTTCAAGAGGTACCTTGGAATCGCGTGTAAAGCACAGGAAGAGGGGCACAACTTGGACAATGGTGCACTTGGCCAAAAAGGGCGTATGCGTTTTCTCCTGAATATATTCAGGAGAAAACGCATACGCCCTTTTTGGCCAAGCAAGCAAGCGGGCAATGCAAATCTGCACTACAAATAAGTTTCAGTTCCCACCGGTCAAAAGGGACATCCACAAAATGTGTAAAAACCAGAAAGGCAAGACAGGTCCTGGAGAACAGGGAGCTTTTTTAGGCTAATGGGTGGCATGTAAATTGCTAACTGCCTCTCTGGAGGAGTGCATTGTGTTCCCTAAAACAAATAAACAACAGAGCTACAGAGCAATGGGGTGTTCCAGTCTAAGGAATATATCTTTGGAAAACTGAAAATCAATAAGACACAGGCATGCCAAAATTTAAGGCTGCACTGCTTACAAGAACCTCATCGTGGGTACACCTTATATATCCCAGGAAAGACAAAAATATTTCAAGAAACTGTGGTACTTACGTACGATGTAATATCCGTTAGCCATGAAATCAATGTCATAAGGCAAGTAGCAGCAAAATGAGTGGATTCACGTACGATGATTCTAAGTGAAATAAGTCACACTGAAAAAGAAACTTATCATAAGATATCACTTATGAAAATCCTGTAAACATGGCTACACATGAACTGAGTTAGGAAAGATAACAGAATAACAAATCTTATCATAAGATATCACTCATAGTGTGAATGTAAACATGAACTGAATTTCAAACACAATAGAGTCATACATTTAGAAAACAATCTTCTGCCTGCTTAAGGGGAAAGGCGAGCTGGGGTGATGCATAAAACCACAGTTCTAAATTAGCACAGATACTGTTACATAAACCAAGTATGTAATAGACAACACCTACTGCCGGAACAATGAACTGGACTTAACGCCCCCTATTCATTGCAGAGGAATATATCTGACTCTAGAATTTTAAAACATATGTATTCTCATGTCTCCATAAAGGTATCATATGTGTGTATAATGGCATGAACACAGCACTGAAATTCAACTAAACCCCCTTATAAAATTAAGTTTCAAAAGCAAAATGCAAAAACAGCGAAACAGAGAGAAAGCCTTAAAAATTACGTTCAGGGCCTGTGATCCCACCTGGATTGACCACCTTTACACCCACAGCTGGATGAGACATAAGACTGGACACTTGGGGCTGACAAGTTTGCTGAGGTTGTGTGAGCAAAAGAACACCACTTAGAGCAATACTGTGTGCTACCCATTCTAGTGGTGCCAACTCTCCAGGTTTAAGGGAATCTTCCTACAGTTAAAACATGCATGGGACACCCAGTGGATGGTACACTGTGCGATTGGGAAAGTTTTCTAAAAGGTACCTCATTTTTCCTTTCGTCGTGCTCGGCTTCACCATTCCATCTGCATTACTAAAAATCTCCTCACTTGGAATGTCAGCGCCTTTACCCTCCTGTATGCACAGTTTGCAAATTGTGCAGAGGATGAAAAGGAAGAGGGGAAACAAATGAGAGATTAGCTGTAGGTGTTTGGATGGGCACATGTCACTCTAGTTTCCCATCAGGAAGAAGAATTAACCAAAGGCTCAGCCTGAAGCCCTGGAACCAGACTAGGCCCTAAAGCCATCCTGCGGTATTGCAGCCAGCTCACAAATAGGCGAGTTGAAAAATGGAGCTCAGGGACACAGCAATTCACAAACTTGCAGAGTTTTAAAGGACAACTATCATCCAGAAATATATTGAGGTAAGGCAGTGAAGAGGATTTGAATGCAAGGCAGAATTGAAGGAAACAGATTTCAAGAGGTACACTGGAGTCATCTTTAAAGCACATGAAAAGCGACAGAACTTCAACAATGTTGCCCTTGACCGAAAAGGGATTATGTGTATTTTCTTGAATATAATTGGGAAAAAATGCATACGCCCTTTTTGGCCAAGCAAGCCATCAGGCATTGAAAATCCACACCACATAGAAGTGTCCCTTACCTCCAGTCAAAAGGGCCATCCACAAACAGTGTAAAAACCACAAATGCAGGACAGGCCATGGAGAAAAGGGAGCCTGGTTACACCGATGGAGAGGATGTAAATTGCCAACAGCCTCTCTGGAGAACTGTATGTTGTTTTCTAAAACAGAGCTACAGAGCATAGCACACTTCCACTCATGGGCGTGTATTTTGGGAAAACTAAAAATCCACAACACACAGCCAGCCCAAAGTTTAGGGCTGCTCTGTTTACAAGAACCTCGACTTTGGTACACTTTAAATATCCCAGGAAAGGAAAAAAATTGATATAGATGTTGTGGTACTTATATACAATGGAATGTCACTCAGACATAAAATCAATGTCATAAGGCCAATAGCAGCATAATGAGTGGCTTTAGGTACGATGATGCTAAGTGAAATGAGCCTCAAAGAAAAAGAAACTTATTGTAATATATCACTTATAGAGGGAATGTAAACATGGCTACACATGAACTGAATTACAAAAGAGAACAGAGTTACACATTTAGAAAACACACTTATGCCTCCTTAAGGGGAAAGGTGACGTGGGGTGATGTGTAAAAGCAGAGTTTGAAATTAGCACAGATACCATTCCATATACCAAATATGTAATAGACAAGACCTACTCCTTTCTCAATGAACTGGACACAAAACACCCTATTCACTGAAGAGGAATATATCTGACTGGTAATAATCTTGAAACCTATGTATTTATAAGTCTCCATAATGGAATCAAGTGTATGTAGATTGGCATAAACACAGATCAATGGAACAGGACAGAAAGCCCAGAGATAAACCTACATACCTATGGCTATCTCATCTATGACAAAGGAGCTAAGGATATACAATGGAGAAAAGACAGTCTCTTCAGTAATTGGTGCTGGGAAAACTGGACCCCTACACATAAAAGAATGAAATTAGAACACTCCATAACACCATACACAAAAATAAACTCTAAATGGATTAGAGATCTAAATAGAAGACCAGACACTATAAAACACTTAGAGGAAACCATAGGCAGAACACTCTATGACATAAATCACAGCAAGATCCTTTTTGACTCACCTCCTAGAGAAATGGAAATAAAAACAGAAATCAACAAATGGGACCTAATGAAACTTAAAAGCTTTTACACAGTATAGGAAAACATAAACAAGATGCAGAAACAACCCTCAGAATGGGAGAAAATATTTTCAAATGAAGCAATTGACAAAGGATTAATCTCCAAACTTTACAAGCACCACATGTAGCTCAATATCACAAAAACAAACAACCCAATCCAAAAACGGGCAGAAGACTTAAATAGACATTTCTCCAAAGAAGATATACAGATTACCAAGAAACACATGAAAGGATGCTGAACATCACTAATCATTAGAGAAATGCAAATCAAAACTACCGTGAGGTATCACCGCACAGCAGTCAGAGTGGCAATCATCCAAAAAAATCTACAAAACAATAAATGCTGGAGAGGCCTTTATTGGAGAAAAGGGAACACACTTGCACTGTGGGTGGGAATGTAAATTGATATGGGCACTAGGGAGAACACTCCGGAGGTTCCTCTAAATAGCTAACAATAGAGGTACCATACGACACAACAATCCAACTACTGGGCATTTGCCTTGCGAAAACCATAATTCAAAAAGAGTTATGTACAAAAATGTTCATTGCAGCTCTATTTACAATAGCCAGGACATAGAAGCAACCTAAGTGTCCATCGACAGATGAATGGATAAAGAAGATCTGGCACATATATACAATGGAATATTACTCAGCCATAAAAAGAAGCAAAACTGAGTTATTTGTACTGAGGTGGATGGACTTAGAATCTGTCCTACAAAGTGAAGTAAGTCAGAAAGGGAAAAACAAATACTGTATGTTAACAGAGATATACGGAATCTAATGAAGAAAAAAAAAGATTTTGAAGAACCTAGTGGCAGGACAGGATTAAGGACACAGACGTAGAGAAAGGACTTGAGGACACTGGAAGGGGGATGGGTAAGCTGAGACGAAGTGACAGAGTGGCATGGACATAAATACATTACCAAATGTAACACTGATAGCTACTGGAAAGCAGCCACATAGAACAGGGAGATCAGCTCGGTGCTTTGTGACCACATAAAGGGGTGGGATATGGAGTGTGGGAGAGAGATGCAAGAGGGAGGGGATCTGGTGATATTTGTATATGTATAGCTGATTCACTTTGTTATACAGCAGAAACTAACACTCCATTGTAAAACAATTATACTCCAATAAACGTGTAAAAGGAAAAAAAAAAAGAATGCCCAGGGATAAACCTACACACCTATGGTCAACTAATCTATGACAAAGGAGGCAAGACTATACAATGGAGATAAGACAGTCTCTTCAATCATTGGTGCTGGGAAATATGGACAGCTACATGTAAAAGAATGAAATTAGAACACTCCCCAACACCATACATAAAAATATATTCAAAATGGATTAGAGACCTTAATGTAAGACGGGACAGTATAAAACTCTGAGAGGAAAACTTACGAAGGATACTCTGACGTAAATCACAGCAAGATCTTTTTTGATCCACCTCCTGTAGTAATGAAATAAAAAAGAAAACTAAACAGATGGGACCTAATGAAATGTAAAAGCTTTTACAAAGCAAAGGAAACTACAAACAAGACGAAAAGACAACCCTCAGAATGGCAGAAAATATTTGCAAATGAATCAATGGACAAATAATTAATCTCCAATATATATATATAAACAGCTCATGCAGCTCAATATTAATAAAACAAACAACCCAATACAAAAATGGAAGAAGATCTAAATAGACATTTCTTCCAAGAAGACATAGAGATGGCCAGTACGCACATGAAAATCTGCTCAACATCACTAATTATTAGAGAAATGGAAATCGAAACTACAATGAGGTATCACGTCACACCTGTTAGAATGGGCATCATCAGAAAATCTACAAACAACAAATGCTGGAGACGCTGTGGAGAAAAGGAACCTTCTTCCACTATTGTTGGGAATGTAAATTGATATAGTCTCTATGGAGAACAGTATGGAGGTTCCTTAAAAAACTAAAAATAGAATTACCATATAATCCAGCAATCCCACTACTGGGCATATACCCAGAGAAAACCATAAATCAAAAAGACACATTCACCACAATGTTCATTGCAGCACTATTTACAATAGCCAGGTAATGAAAGCAACCTAAGTGCCCACAGACAGATGAATGGATAAAGATGTGGTACATATATACAATGGAATATTACTCAGCCATACATAGGAATGAAATTGGGTCATTTGTAGAGACCTTGATGGATCTAGAGACTGTCATACAGAGTGAAGTAAGTCAGAAAGAGAAAAACAAATATTGTATGTTAATGCATATATGTGGAACCTAGAAAAATGGTACAGATGAACCGGTTTGCAGGGCAGAGATAGAGACACAGATGTAGAGAACAAACATATGGACACCAAGGGGGTAATGCCATGTGAGGGTGGTGGTGGGATGAATTGGGAGACTGGGATTCACATGTGCACACTTATATGTATAAAATAGATATCCAATAAGAACCTGCTGTATAAAAGAAATAAATAAATTTTAAAAAAATTAAAAATAAATAACATTTAATAAAATAAACCAAAAAAAGTTTTTCCCTTCACATAGACGTCTTTATCTTAATGCATTATTTCCATGTTTATATCTCCAAATTAAAAAAAAAGAGGAATAAATAAAATCTACCTTGAACCAAAAATAAAAAAAAAGAAAAAAGAAAAAAACAGAACCCACCAGTTATACAGAGGAAAATCGTATCAGGGCACTTGCTCCAGTGGTAAAAGATTCTTAAGTTGGTCAGAGGTGGGAAATCTTCTCCCATGCAGTCAGCCCCACAAGGAGCAACCTCATTGCAAAGCTGGGGGACTGTGTCGAGGCGTCTGTGAGTCAATGTGAGCTGAGCCCCAGTCCTGCTGCAGCTGAACTCTTCCCACCCTTTCCAGGTAAAACACATGAATATGCACAAGAACTTGCAAGCCTAGAGGAAGGGCTGTGGAGCCACACCAGTGACAGCACGCAGGCCGACTTGGTGCCTGCAGGCCAGCCAGGATGGTCCTGGCCTCAGATGCTCTTCTGGAAGCTTTCCATTTCCCTACCTGTGATACCCCTCCTGCCACGGCCCCCACTGCTTTTTTACTTCCTCACCTCTGCCTGGGGAGACATTCCAGTGGCAGGTATGGGTGACACATCCTCTTCTTTAGCAGGTGGCAGCCTGGCAACTCCTGCAGAAAGTCCAGCAGAGCCCCACTCACAATGGGCCACCCACAAAGCCACGGCCCCTCACTCCCTCCCACCACCCCAGCCCCGACACTGCTGACGGGGCCGAGAATATGGCGTCAGGTACAGCTACAGGGGCTCTTGCTGACTGGAGAGGTGTTTATATTGACCTCAACCAGGCACACGTGGGGAGGGCTGGCAGGCAGCGTCAGGCTGCCCAAATCAGCCAATCCTCACCCCTCAGGGACTCACAGTTGCAGAAAATGAACCTTGCTAAACGGGCCACGCCCAAGGAACAGGTGTGGGCTCTTGAGAGTCAGGATAGACAAGGGGCTGCAGCTGCGGCTTGTTTTCTTCTCATTTTATCTGGTCCATGAGTGGAAAACAACTTCAAGAAGACCCTATACTAATGAGAGGAACCCAGGAGTCAGGGAGAGGAGCGATGGTGGGTGGAGACAGAGGTCTGGTGCCTGGCTGCAGTGGAAGTGTCTGGAAGACCAGGCAGAGAGAGGCTGCACAGAGTGATAGCCAGGGTCACAGACCTGTCAGAGCTGCTGTTTGTTAGTTCAAGTCCTGCTCTGTGGTGTTCTGTGTCAGCTGTGAGCGACAGGTGAGCTGGGGGTTCTCTGCATGGTGGGCTATGTGCACAGTTCCTGTGTTTCCAGCCCTGCTGGGTTACCTGCCCAGGGGAGCTCCGTATCCTGGGAAGGGCCTGACTATGAGAGCCCCATGGGCTGCTGGGTAGCTGCACAGGTGAGCTCCATACCCTGGGAGGGACTTGACCACGAGAGCCCCGTGGGCTGTGGGGTGGGGGTGCAGCCCAGGTGAGCTCCATATCCTGGGATTGGCCTGACCACGAGAGCCCCATGGGCTGCTGGAAACCTGGTAAAGGATATCAGGACAGTCAGTGAAGCCACCGAGGATATACATCCAGTAGCTCCTATTTCCTACACCCTGCTGGTCATTCTACCATCCACCAGGCCATGGCATTCTGTATTAGACTTCAATGATGCCTTCTTCTGTATTCCATTCATCTCAGAGTCACAAGAATTTTTGGCTTGTGAGTGGCAGGACACAACATGCAACCAAAGCAATAATGCTGGGCCGTCCTGCCCCAATGGTTCAAAAATCCCCACACCATCATTGGGGAAATGTCCTCTAAAGACCTAAAAGTTCTACCTCTGTGAAAGGGAACCCTCCTTCAATATGCAGCGGACATTCTGATCGCCAGGCCTACTAAAGACGCCTCTGAACTACCTAGCCAAGAAAGGATAGAAGGTGTCCAAGAAAAAGGCTCAAATATCCCAGGCTAAGGTGACATGCCTGAGCTTCATTCTCACAGATATTCGGAGAAACGCATCCCAGGATAGGGAAGAAGCCATTTGCAGCCTTACCTCTTCTAAACCTAGAGGACAGCTTAGGGGTTCCTGGGGAGGCCAAGGTTTTCTGCATCTGGATCCCTAACTACAGTCTAATAGCTGGGCCTCTACATGAAACACTGACATGAAAAGATGATGATCCTTTTGAATAGAATCCAGAAGCAGCCTCTCAAGAATGGAAAGAGCAGTCAATTCAGACCCTTGCCCAGGAACTCCCTAATTTAGCTAAACCCTTTGACCTTTACATACCCGGTCAAAGGTTAATTGCCCTTGGGGCCTTAGTGCAAAAACTGGGACCACTTGAAATGGAGCAACACAAGAATGCCCTTCAGGTATGATAAACTATGGTCACCAAGGGCTTTGCCCACCGACTCATCAGGCCAGGATACTGGGGTATCTAAAAAGATGGAAATCAGCAGCCCACAAGGCCAGCTCCCTCCTAAGGGAAAAGGACCCCACGTGGTGATCCTAACCACGCATCATGCCCTGAAGTTGCAGGGGTCACTCTGTGGACACACTGACCTCGAGTGAGGAAGCCCTCCAATGCCAACCTCCAGAGAGACAAACGGGGGCAACGGGCCACCAAGATGACTCGTGTGACCATCACTTGACCTGGAGTTTCTCTCAGAAAACAACAAGACTGTGCCCCGAAAGAGCAGACTACTGCTTGCAGGACTTACTGCACCCAGAGGGGAGCTAATAAGCTTGGCGGGGGAAATGTATATCATGCTTTCACCATAGAAAACCCTACAGACACCACGGTGATGGTGGCCAATATGACCGGCTGGACTGCTGGCTACTTCTAAAGGCCGTTGACTCAGTGGACCTCATGGCCCTGGATCACCACTGGCCCTGGACTGTCTGGGAGTTGTGCAGGCAGGGCTCTCACACATGGTGCTGTTTGTACATTAATTCAGGGACCTAATTAAAGAAAGCACAGACTACTGGTCAGAGCATCTAGGCTGGCAAAATCCGTCAGCCTAAGGTCGCCGAACAAATGTGGGGTGGGGTGAAACCTGCCACCGCAGCATCTCTGCGCATCTCTTTCCCGGACCTTAAAGGTCATTAGAATCTATAACACTTCCAATGCTGGTGCTCAGGCGGACGAGAAGTGAGGCAGGAGGCCTTGGGACAATCAACCTCACCTGGAGGCTGGTGGGGAGACATTTTGCCCCTCCCCCCATGTATCAGGGCTCCCACCACAGCATGAAGCAGTTACAAAAGAGGGGTCTGCACCCTCAACACCCCAAGGATGAGGAATGGAACAAAAAGCAGAGGAGGTGTTCATCTCCGGCAACGTTCATTAAAAATTCCTGGGAGATAAAAAGAGAATCTGGGCAATAAAATAAAGTCTAACCTGTTTTTCCTTTGTGCTTTGTCTAATTTCACGTGTTCCTAGGGTTCCGCATGCAGAGGTCCCACACCCGTCACTTCAGACCCGATTTCCTAGTGCAGAATGGCTGGGTCGACACCTCAGCTAGCGGGGTCCCATGCAAACTCTGCGGCATAGAGCCCGAGCTGCAGCCAACCCAGCCCTCGAGAGCTCCATCCCCTCCCTCCCACTGACGCTGCCGGGATCCCTACACAGCAGCCCAGCCCACAGCCCGTGGGGCAGTGCACGTTCTCACCTCTCCATTCTGTTTTCAAAATAATGTTTCCTTTGCTTCTGAACCAAACTCAGTCTTGATCTGTTGGCTCCAATGACACTGGGCACGGAGACTCCTGTTGGGGTCCACTCTGGAGGATCAGTAACAGAAATTGAGAACATTGTAACTTCAATGAACAGGTGTGTGAGCCAAACTGTAGTTAACATAGAGCAGTGTATAATGCTCGGGTAAAATAAGATGTTTTTAAGACTTACATTTGATATTTCCATCACTTTCCTATAAGCAAGTTCAGTGAAGACGTCTGTCTTATTTGTCAGGTCAACATTAGATAAATGAAGTGATTTATTTCCATGGATGTAGATCGAATACTCTTGGCTGAAGCTTCAATCTTGTTTTGAATGCTTTTCCATTGAAAAGGATACCTCTCTTTCAGCTCCCCCATTTCTGAGAAGTATAAAATCTTATAATTTATTATTACCAAAGGGGAAAGGTAGGAGAAGGGATAAATTAACAGTTTGGGATTAACACATACACACTGCTATGTATAAAATAGATCATCAACAAGGAACTACTGTATAGCCCAGGGAACTACACTGAATATTTTGCAATAACCTATAAGGGGAAATAATCTGAAAAAGAATCGATATTTTTATTGACATCATCTATCAATGACAGATAAAATGTAACCTAAGCAAGGCCGATGGTGAGCGCTTCTGACCCTGAAGATTTCAATCATCTAAAGTTTGGGCTCTGCCTATTTCCCAAGGATCTTAATGGACATACGTGTAGCCGTAGCTTAAAAATTCCCCAGTTTGGGGTTCGGGGAGGCACTGATTTGGAAAAATCCCTGGTGTTCTCCTTACATGCACATGACCCTTCCTACAGCTAAAACATGCCTGTCACACCTAGAGGATGGTACACCATTTGATCGGAAAGAGTTTGGAAAAGGCACCTCATCTCCTCATCGCCTGGTGCTCGGGTTCACCCCGCCAGCATCTTTCCTAACAATCTCCTCACTTGGGGATATCAACACCGTCAACATCCTGTTGCACAGAGTTTGGAATTTGTCCAGAGCATGAAGCGGAAGGATGAGAAAAATTTAGAGACCAGTCTTAGGTGTGCGGACAGGCACATGTCACTCTAATTTCCAATCCGGAAGAAAAATTCATCAAAGGCTAGAATTGCCCACGGAAACAGAATAGGGCTAGAGGAAATCCCGCTGTTTTGTGTCCAGTTTCCAAAAACACAAGTTGAAAAATGGAACTCAGGGGCACTAAAATTCATGAAACTGCAGAGTTGAAAATATCTATCGTCGAAAAATGTCTTGAGGTAAGCCACAGAAAAAGACTTGTAAGCAAGGGAGAGTGGCAGGAAACATATTTGAAGAGGTAGAAAGGACTCCCCATTAAAGCACAAGAAAAGGGGCTGAACGTCGCCAATGATGCAGTTGGCCAAAAAGGGCGTATGCATTTTTTCTGAATATATTCAAGTAAAGGCCATACACACTTTTTATCCAACCAAACAGGTGGACACTGGAAATCAATACTACAAAATATATCACTTCACATCAGTCAGAAGGGCCATCCACATAAAGTGTAAACACCAGAAATGCAGGACAGGGCGAGGAGAAAAGGGAGCCCTGTGAGGCTGATAGTGGAAATGTAATTTGCCAATGGCCACTCTGGAGAAGTGTATTGTGTTTGCTAAAACATCTAAAAAATGATCTACAGAGCATAGGGCACTTGCACTCATGCGCATATACCTTGGGAAAAACAAAAATCGACAGAAAACAGGCACCCCAACGTTTACCACCTCTCTGTTAAAAAGGGCCTCCACTTGGATATAACCTAAATGTCCCTGGAAGGATAAAATGGATAAAAGAGATGGGGTACTTATGTAGAGTGGAATATTACTCATCCAGAAATCAATGAAATAAGGCCAGTTGGAACAACTCTGGAGGAGTTACCTACGATCATTCTAAGTGACATATGTCAGAAAGAAAAAGACACATATCATAAGATGTCACTTAAAGGTGGAATCAAAAATGGCTACACATGAAATAAATTACAAAACAGAAACATACTCAAATATGTAGAAAATAGACATAAGGCTGCTAAATGGGAAAGGTGGGGAATGGTGAGGTATTATCGAGGAGGTTGAAATTAGCAAAGATACCATTCCAAGTACCACATTGAATAACTGACAAGGCCTACACGGTACCTCAAAGAACTGCACTCAGCCCACTCAAGTCACTGGAAAATAATACATAAGACTGGTAAGCATCTGAAAAAGAATTTATTGTTGTCTCACAGTACATGAATCAAGTGGATGTACAGCAGCAAAACACAGAGCTTTGAAAATCAGCTGTAACCAATATAAAAATAAATTTAAAAATATTTATAAAAACAGTGAGACAGACAAAAATTCTTACAACTTTTGTTGAAGGGCTACGATGTAATATGGATTGAACACATGTAGACCCACAGCAGGATGATATATAAGGCTGGAAGCTATGCACGCTAAGAGATGTTAGAGAGGCTGGGTGAGGAAATGCAGACCTTTTAAAGTAATACTGCCTGGTACCCATTCCATGGGTCCCAAATCTGCAGGTTCAAGGGAATCTTCTGACAGTGAATACATGCCTGGGAAACCGAGATGAATGTACACCGTGTGCTCAGGAAAGGTGTCTAAAATGCACCTCATTTTTGATCTCCTGGTGCTGGGGTTCGCCATTCCAGCTACATTACTAACAATCTCCCCACTTGGAGAATCAGCACCTTTAACCTCCTGTTTTACACAGTTTTCAATTTGTGCAGAGGATAAATGGGAAGAGGGGGAACCAATGAGAGATTAGCTGTAGGAGTTTTGACAGGCATATGTCACTCTAATTTCCCATTAGGAAGAAGAATTAACCAAAGGCTCAGCCTGCCTCCCCAGAACCAGAATAGGGCTGGAAGCAATCCAATGGTTTGGCGGCCAGCTCACAAAAAAAGCGAGTTGCAAAATGGAGCTCAGGAGCAGACAATTCAAAGACCTGCAAAGATATAAATGATAACCAACATCCAAAAATATATTCAGGTAAGGCAACGAAGAGGATCTGAATGAGAGGCAGAATTGCAGGAAACAGATTTCAAAAGGTAGATTCTACTCACATTTAAAGCATATGAAAAGCAGCAGAATTTCTAAAATGATGCAGTTGGGCAAAAGGGTGTATGCGTTTTTTTCGTGAATATCTTCAGGAAAAAAACACATACAGAGATTTTGGCCAACCAAACAAGAGGGAAATGCAAATCCACACAACAAAGAAGTCTCAATTTCCACTGCTCAGAAAGGCCATCCAAAAAATGTGTGCAAACCAGAAATGCAGGAGAGGCCATGGAAAACAGGGAGCCTAGTCACGCTGATGGGTGGGGTATAAATATCCAAGAGCCATTCTGAAGAAGTGTATGCTGTTTCCTAAAACATCTAAAATACAAAGCCCCCGAGCAAAGGGGACTTCAACTCATGGGTATATAACTTGGGAAGATTAAATATCAATAAGACACAGGCACCCCAAAATTTAGGGCTGCTCTGCATACAAGGACCTCAACTTTGGTACACCTAAAATATGCCAGGAAAAAGAGAAATGCATAAAGAACTTGTGGTAATTTTGCACAATGGAATATCACTCAGACATGAAATCAATGTATATAAGGCCAGTAGCAGCATAAGGAGTGGATTTAGGTATGATGAATCTAAGGGAAATTAGTCACACAGAAAAATAATCTTATCATAAGATATCAATTATGAAGATCCTGTAAACATGGCTACACATGAACTGAGTTAGGAAAGAGAACAGAGTCTCTCATTTAGAAAAAACTCTTATGACTGCTTAAGGGGGAAGGAGAGGTGGGGTGATGCATAAAACCAGAGTTTGATATAAGTACAAATAACGTTCCAGAAACCAACTATGGAACAGACAAGACCTACAACTTCCTCAGTGAAAGGGACTCAAAACCCCATATTTACCGCAGAGGAATATATCTCACTAGTAAGAATCTTAAAACCTATGTATTGATATGTCTGCGTAAGGGAATCAAGTGTGTCTAGACTGGCATAAACATGGCAGCGAGAATGAGCTCAAACCCACTATAAAAAGGAATTTCAAAAACAAAACAAAAAAACAGGGAAATTCTTTACAAATCCTTCAGGGTCTCTGATGAAACGTGGAATGACCCTATCGACAATGACAGATGGATGTGGCATAAGGCTGGACACTTGGGACAGAGAGGATTGGTGAGATTGGGTGAGCAAATGCAGACCCTTTAAAGCAATAAGGCATGGCACCCATTCCTTGGGTCCCAACTCTCCAGGTTGAAGGGAATATTACAACAGCTATAACATGTACGAAAAACCTAGAGAATGGACACAGGGTGAATACGAAAGGTTTCTAAAACTCAATGAATAGTCCCTCACCTGGAGCTCCGTTTTGACTTTCCAACTGCTTTACTATCAATCCCCCAACTTGGAGAGACAGCCCCTTAACCTCCTGGTTCACACAGGTTGCCAATTTGGCAGAGGATGAAAGGGAAGAGGGAGTACCAATGAGAGAGTAGCTCTTAGGCATTTGGACTAGCACATGTCACTCTAATATCCTGGCAGGAAGAAGAATTTACCAAAGTCTCAGCCACCCACTGGGAACCAGTATAGGTCCTGAACCAAAATTTTGGACTTGCGTTCAGCTCACAAAAAACGAGTGGAAAAATGGAGCTCAGGGGCACAGCAATTCACAAACTGGCAGAGTAATAAAGGACAACTATCGTCCAAAAATCTGTTTAGGGAAGGCAACGAGGCGGACTTGAAAGCGAGGCTGAATAGCAGGAAACAGATTTCAAGAGGTACGTTGCAATCACATTGAAAGCACAGGAAGAGGGGCACAACTTTGACACTGATGCACTTGGCCAAAAAGGCCGTATGCGTATTCTCCTGAATATATTCAGGAGAAAACGCATACACCCTTTTTGGCCAAGCAAGCAAGCGGGCAATGCAAATCTGCACTACAAAGAAGTATCACTTCCCACTGGTCAAAAGGGACATCCACAAAATGTGTAAAAACCAGAAAGGCAAGACAGGCCCTGGAGAACAGGGAGCCTTGTTAGGCTGATGGGCAGGATGTAAATTGCCAACTGCCTCACTGGAGGAGTGCATTGTGTTCCCTAAAACAAGTAAACAACAGAGCTACAGAGCCAAGGGCGCCTCCAGTCTAGGGAATATACCTTGGGAAAACTGAAAATCAATAAGACAGAGCCACGCCAAAATTTAGGGCTGAATTGCTTACAAGAACCTCAACTTGGGTACACCTTAAATATCCCAGGAAATATAAAAATGGTTCAAAAAATTGTGGTATTTACATACGATGGAATATCCCTCAGCCATGAAATGAATGTCATAAAACCAGTAGCAGCAAAATGAGTGGATTCAGGTACGATGATTCTAAGTGAAATAAGTCACACAGAAAAAGAAACATATCATAAGATATCACTTATGAAGATCCTGTAAATATGGCTACACTTCAAATGAGTTAGGAAAGAGAAGAGGGTCTCACATTTAGAAAACATTCTTATATCTGCTTAAGGGGGAGGAAAGGTGGGGTGATGAATAAAAGGAGAGTTTGATATAAGCACAGGGACCGTTCCAAAAATGAACTATGGAATAGAAAAGACCTACACCTTCCTCAGTGAAAGGGACTCAAAACCCCATATTTCGCGCAGAAGAATATACCTCACTAGTAGAAATCATAAAACCTATGTATTGGTATGTGTGCGTAAGGGAATCAAGAGTGTCTAGACTGGCATAAACATGGCAGCGAGAATCAGCTCAAAACCACTATAAAAAGGAATTTCATAAACAAAACAAAAAAACAGGGAAATTTTTACAATTCCTTCAGGGTCTCTGATGAAACCTGGAATGACCCTATGTACAATGACATCTGGATGTGGCATAAGGCTGGACACTTGGGACTGAGAGGATTGATGAGATTGGGTGAGCAAATGCAGACCCTTTAAAGCAATAATGCATGGCACCCATTCCACGGGTCCCAACTCTCCAGGTTGAAGGGAATATTACGACAGCTATAACATGTACGGGAAACCAAGAGAATGGACACTCTGTGAATACGAAAGGTTTCTAAAACTCAACGAATAGTCCCTCTCCTGGTGCTACGGTTTGACTTTCCAACTACTTTCCTATCAATCTCTAAATTTGGAGAGACAGCCCCTTTAACCTCCTGGTTCGCACAGGGTGCCAATTTGGCAGGGGATGAAAGGGAAGTGGAAGAACCAATGAGATAGTAGCTGTTAGGCATTTGGACGGGCACGTGTCACTCTAATTTCCCGGCAGGAAGAAGAATTAACCAAAGTCTCAGCCACCCACCGGGAACCAGTATAGGACATGATCCAAAATTTTGGACTTGCGTTCAGCTCACAAAAAACGAGTTGAGAAATGGAGCTCAGGGGCACAGCAATTCACAAACTGGCAGAGTGATAAAGGACAACTATCGTCCAAAAATCTGTTGAGGGAAGTCAACGAGGCGGACTTGAAAGCGAGGCAAAATAGCAGGAAACAGATTTCAAGAGGTACGTTGGAATCGCCTGTAAAGCACAGGAAGAGGAGCACAACTTGGACAATGGTGCACTTGGCCAAAAAGGGCGTATGCGTTTTCTCCTGAATATATTCAGGAGAAAACGCATACGCCCTTTTTGGCCAGGCAAGCAAGCGGGCAATGCAAATCTGCACTACAAAGAAGTATCACTTCCCACCGGTCAAAAGGGACATCCACAAAATGTGTAAAAACCAGAAAGGCAAGACAGGCCCTGGAGAACAGGGAGCCTTGTTATGCTGATGGGCGGGATGTAAATTGCCAACTGCCTCACTGGAGGAGTGCATTGTGTTCCCTAAAACAAGTAAACAACAGAGCTACAGAGCCAAGGCCACTTCCAGTCTAGGGAAAATACCTTGGGAAAACTGAAAATCAATAAGAAAGAGCCACCTCCAAATTTAGGGCTGCACTGACTACAAGAACCTCAACTTGGGTACACTTTAATTATCCTAGGAAATATAAAAATTGTTCATAACATTGTGGTACTTACGTACGATGGAATATCCCTCAGCCATGAAATCAATGTCATAAGACCAGTAGCAGCAAAGTGAGTGGATTCAGGTACGATGATTCTAAGTGAAATAAGTCACACAGAAAAAGAAACTTATCATAAGATATCACTTATGAAGATCCTGTAAACATGGCTACACATGAACAGAGTTAGGAAAGAGAACAGAGTCTCACATTTAGAAAACACTCTTATGCCTGCTTAAAGGGGAAGGAGAGGTGGTGTGATGCATAAAACCAGAGTTTGATATAAGCACAGGGACCGTTCCAAAACCCACTTTGGAATAGACAAGACCTACACCTTCCTCAGGGAAAGAGACTCAAAACCCCATATTTCCCGCAGAGGAATATATCTGACTAGTAAGAATCTTAAAACCTATGTATTGATATGTCTCCATAAGGGAATCAAGTGTGTCTAGAGTGGCATAAACATGGCAGCGAGAATCAGCTCAAACCCACTATAAAAAGGAATTTCAAAAGCAAAACCAAAAAACAGGGAAATTCTTTACAATCCTTCAGGGTGTCTGAGGAAACCTGGAAAGACCCTATCTACAATGACAGCTGGATGTGGCATAAGGCTGGATACTTGGGACTGAGAGGATTGGTGAGATTGGGTGAGCGAATGCAGACCCTTTCAAGCAATAATGCATGGCCCCCATTCCATGGGTCCCAACTCTCCATGTTCAAGGGAATATTACTACAGCTATAACATGTACAGGAAACCTAGAGAATGGACACACTGTGAATACGAAAGGTTTCTAAAACTCAACGAATAGTCCCTCTCCTGGTGCTCCAGTTTGACTTTCCAACTGCCTTACTATCAATCTCCCAACTTGGAGAGACAGGCCCTTTAACCTCCTGGTTTGCACAGGTTCCCAATTTGGCAGAGGATGGAAGGGACGAGAGAGATCCCATGAGAGAGTAGCTGTTAGGCATTTGGACGGGCACATGTCACTCTAATTTCCCGGCAGGAAGAAGAATTAACCAAAGTCTCAGCCACCCACCGGGAACCAGTATAGGACATGATCCAAAATTTTGGACTTGCGTTCAGCTCACAAAAAACGAGTTGAGAAATGGAGCTCAGGGGCACAGCAATTCACAAACTGGCAGAGTGATAAAGGACAACTATCGTCCAAAAATCTGTTGAGGGAAGTCAACGAGGCGGACTTGAAAGTGAGGCAAAATAGCAGGAAACAGATTTCAAGAGGTACGTTGGAATCGCCTGTAAAGCACAGGAAGAGGGGCACAACTTGGACAATGGTGCACTTGGCCAAAAAGGGCGTATGCGTTTTCTCCTGAATATATTCAGGAGAAAACGCATACGCCCTTTTTGGCCAAGCAAGCAAGCGGGCAATGCAAATCTGCACTACAAAGAAGTATCACTTCCCACCGGTCAAAAGGGACATCCACAAAATGTGTAAAAACCAGAAAGGCAAGACAGGCCCTGGAGAACTGGGAGCCTTGTTATGCTGATGGGCGGGATGTCAATTGCCAACTGCCTCACTGGAGGAGTGCATTGTGTTCCCTAAAACAAGTAAACAACAGAGCTACAGAGCCAAGGCCACTTCCAGTCTAGGGAATATACCTGGGGAAAACTGAAAATCAATAAGAAAGAGCCACCTCCAAATTTAGGGCTGCACTGGCTACAAGAACCTCAACTTGGGTACACCTTAAATATCCCAGGAAATATAAAAATGGTTCAAAACATTGTGGTACTTACGTACGATGGAATATCCCTCAGCCATGAAATCAATGTCATAAGACCAGTAGCAGCAAAGTGAGTGGATTCAGGTACGATGATTCTAAGTGAAATAAGTCACACAGAAAAAGAAACTTATCATAAGATATCACTTATGAAGATCCTGTAAACATGGCTACACGTGAACTGAGTTAGGAAAGAGAACAGAGTCTCACATTTAGAAAACACTCTTATGCCTGCATAAAGGGGATGGAGAGGTGGGGTGATGCATAAAACCAGAGTTTGATATAAGCACAGGGACCGTTCCAAAAACCAACTTTGGAATAGACATGACCGACACCTTCCTCAGTGAAAGAGACTCAAAACCCCATATTTCCCGCAGAGGAATATATCTGACTAGTAAGAATCTTAAAACCTATGTATTGATATGACTCCATAAGGGAATCAAGTGTGTCTAGAGTGGCATAAACATGGCAGCGAGAATCAGCTCAAACCCACTATAAAAAGGAATTTCAAAAGCAAACCCAAAAAACAGGGAAATTCTTTACAATTCCTTCAGGGTGTCTGAGGAAACCTGGAAAGACCCTATCTACAATGACAGCTGGATGTGGCATAAGGCTGGACACTTGGGACTGAGAGGATTGGTGAGATTGGGTGAGCAAATGCAGGCCCTTTCAAGCAATAATGCATGGCCCCCATTCCATGGGTCCCAACTCTCCAGGTTCAAGGGAATATTACTACAGCTATAACATGTACAGGAAACCTAGAGAATGGACACACTGTGAATACGAAAGGTTTCTAAAACTCAACGAATAGTCCCTCTCCTGGTGCTCCAGTTTGACTTTCCAACTGCCTTACTATCAATCTCCCAACTTGGAGAGACAGGCCCTTTAACCTCCTGGTTTGCACAGGTTCCCAATTTGCCAGAGGATGGAAGGGACGAGGGAGAACCCATGAGAGAGTAGCTGTTAGGCATTTGGACGGGCACATGTCACTCTAATTTCCCGGCAGGAAGAAGAATTAACCAAAGTCTCAGCCACCCACCGGGAACCAGTATAGGACATGATCCAAAATTTTGGACTTGCGTTCAGCTCACAAAAAACGACTTGAGAAATGGAGCTCAGGGGCACAGCAATTCACAAACTGGCAGAGTGATAAAGGACAACTATCGTCCAAAAATCTGTTGAGGGAAGTCAACGAGGCGGACTTGAAAGCGAGGCAAAATAGCAGGAAACAGATTTCAAGAGGTACCTTGGAATCGGCTGTAAAGCACAGGAAGAGGGGCACAACTTGGACAATGGTGCACTTGGCCAAAAAGGGCGTATGCGTTTTCTCCTGAATATATTCAGGAGAAAACGCATACGCCCTTTTTGGCCAAGCAAGCAAGCGGGCAATGCAAATCTGCACTACAAATAAGTTTCAGTTCCCACCGGTCAAAAGGGACATCCACAAAATGTGTAAAAACCAGAAAGGCAAGACAGGTCCTGGAGAACAGGGAGCTTTTTTAGGCTAATGGGTGGCATGTAAATTGCTAACTGCCTCTCTGGAGGAGTGCATTGTGTTCCCTAAAACAAATAAACAACAGAGCTACAGAGCAATGGGGTGTTCCAGTCTAAGGAATATATCTTTGGAAAACTGAAAATCAATAAGACACAGGCATGCCAAAATTTAAGGCTGCACTGCTTACAAGAACCTCATCGTGGGTACACCTTATATATCCCAGGAAAGACAAAAATATTTCAAGAAACTGTGGTACTTACGTACGATGTAATATCCGTTAGCCATGAAATCAATGTCATAAGGCAAGTAGCAGCAAAATGAGTGGATTCACGTACGATGATTCTAAGTGAAATAAGTCACACTGAAAAAGAAACTTATCATAAGATATCACTTATGAAAATCCTGTAAACATGGCTACACATGAACTGAGTTAGGAAAGATAACAGAATAACAAATCTTATCATAAGATATCACTCATAGTGTGAATGTAAACATGAACTGAATTTCAAACACAATAGAGTCATACATTTAGAAAACAATCTTCTGCCTGCTTAAGGGGAAAGGCGAGCTGGGGTGATGCATAAAACCACAGTTCTAAATTAGCACAGATACTGTTACATAAACCAAGTATGTAATAGACAACACCTACTGCCGGAACAATGAACTGGACTTAACGCCCCCTATTCATTGCAGAGGAATATATCTGACTCTAGAATTTTAAAACATATGTATTCTCATGTCTCCATAAAGGTATCATATGTGTGTATAATGGCATGAACACAGCACTGAAATTCAACTAAACCCCCTTATAAAATTAAGTTTCAAAAGCAAAATGCAAAAACAGCGAAACAGAGAGAAAGCCTTAAAAATTACGTTCAGGGCCTGTGATCCCACCTGGATTGACCACCTTTACACCCACAGCTGGATGAGACATAAGACTGGACACTTGGGGCTGACAAGTTTGCTGAGGTTGTGTGAGCAAAAGAACACCACTTAGAGCAATACTGTGTGCTACCCATTCTAGTGGTGCCAACTCTCCAGGTTTAAGGGAATCTTCCTACAGTTAAAACATGCATGGGACACCCAGTGGATGGTACACTGTGCGATTGGGAAAGTTTTCTAAAAGGTACCTCATTTTTCCTTTCGTCGTGCTCGGCTTCACCATTCCATCTGCATTACTAAAAATCTCCTCACTTGGAATGTCAGCGCCTTTACCCTCCTGTATGCACAGTTTGCAAATTGTGCAGAGGATGAAAAGGAAGAGGGGAAACAAATGAGAGATTAGCTGTAGGTGTTTGGATGGGCACATGTCACTCTAGTTTCCCATCAGGAAGAAGAATTAACCAAAGGCTCAGCCTGAAGCCCTGGAACCAGACTAGGCCCTAAAGCCATCCTGCGGTATTGCAGCCAGCTCACAAATAGGCGAGTTGAAAAATGGAGCTCAGGGACACAGCAATTCACAAACTTGCAGAGTTTTAAAGGACAACTATCATCCAGAAATATATTGAGGTAAGGCAGTGAAGAGGATTTGAATGCAAGGCAGAATTGAAGGAAACAGATTTCAAGAGGTACACTGGAGTCATCTTTAAAGCACATGAAAAGCGACAGAACTTCAACAATGTTGCCCTTGACCGAAAAGGGATTATGTGTATTTTCTTGAATATAATTGGGAAAAAATGCATACGCCCTTTTTGGCCAAGCAAGCCATCAGGCATTGAAAATCCACACCACATAGAAGTGTCCCTTACCTCCAGTCAAAAGGGCCATCCACAAACAGTGTAAAAACCACAAATGCAGGACAGGCCATGGAGAAAAGGGAGCCTGGTTACACCGATGGAGAGGATGTAAATTGCCAACAGCCTCTCTGGAGAACTGTATGTTGTTTTCTAAAACAGAGCTACAGAGCATAGCACACTTCCACTCATGGGCGTGTATTTTGGGAAAACTAAAAATCCACAACACACAGCCAGCCCAAAGTTTAGGGCTGCTCTGTTTACAAGAACCTCGACTTTGGTACACTTTAAATATCCCAGGAAAGGAAAAAAATTGATATAGATGTTGTGGTACTTATATACAATGGAATGTCACTCAGACATAAAATCAATGTCATAAGGCCAATAGCAGCATAATGAGTGGCTTTAGGTACGATGATGCTAAGTGAAATGAGCCTCAAAGAAAAAGAAACTTATTGTAATATATCACTTATAGAGGGAATGTAAACATGGCTACACATGAACTGAATTACAAAAGAGAACAGAGTTACACATTTAGAAAACACACTTATGCCTCCTTAAGGGGAAAGGTGACGTGGGGTGATGTGTAAAAGCAGAGTTTGAAATTAGCACAGATACCATTCCATATACCAAATATGTAATAGACAAGACCTACTCCTTTCTCAATGAACTGGACACAAAACACCCTATTCACTGAAGAGGAATATATCTGACTGGTAATAATCTTGAAACCTATGTATTTATAAGTCTCCATAATGGAATCAAGTGTATGTAGATTGGCATAAACACAGATCAATGGAACAGGACAGAAAGCCCAGAGATAAACCTACATACCTATGGCTATCTCATCTATGACAAAGGAGCTAAGGATATACAATGGAGAAAAGACAGTCTCTTCAGTAATTGGTGCTGGGAAAACTGGACCCCTACACATAAAAGAATGAAATTAGAACACTCCATAACACCATACACAAAAATAAACTCTAAATGGATTAGAGATCTAAATAGAAGACCAGACACTATAAAACACTTAGAGGAAACCATAGGCAGAACACTCTATGACATAAATCACAGCAAGATCCTTTTTGACTCACCTCCTAGAGAAATGGAAATAAAAACAGAAATCAACAAATGGGACCTAATGAAACTTAAAAGCTTTTACACAGTATAGGAAAACATAAACAAGATGCAGAAACAACCCTCAGAATGGGAGAAAATATTTTCAAATGAAGCAATTGACAAAGGATTAATCTCCAAACTTTACAAGCACCACATGTAGCTCAATATCACAAAAACAAACAACCCAATCCAAAAACGGGCAGAAGACTTAAATAGACATTTCTCCAAAGAAGATATACAGATTACCAAGAAACACATGAAAGGATGCTGAACATCACTAATCATTAGAGAAATGCAAATCAAAACTACCGTGAGGTATCACCGCACAGCAGTCAGAGTGGCAATCATCCAAAAAAATCTACAAAACAATAAATGCTGGAGAGGCCTTTATTGGAGAAAAGGGAACACACTTGCACTGTGGGTGGGAATGTAAATTGATATGGGCACTAGGGAGAACACTCCGGAGGTTCCTCTAAATAGCTAACAATAGAGGTACCATACGACACAACAATCCAACTACTGGGCATTTGCCTTGCGAAAACCATAATTCAAAAAGAGTTATGTACAAAAATGTTCATTGCAGCTCTATTTACAATAGCCAGGACATAGAAGCAACCTAAGTGTCCATCGACAGATGAATGGATAAAGAAGATCTGGCACATATATACAATGGAATATTACTCAGCCATAAAAAGAAGCAAAACTGAGTTATTTGTACTGAGGTGGATGGACTTAGAATCTGTCCTACAAAGTGAAGTAAGTCAGAAAGGGAAAAACAAATACTGTATGTTAACAGAGATATACGGAATCTAATGAAGAAAAAAAAAGATTTTGAAGAACCTAGTGGCAGGACAGGATTAAGGACACAGACGTAGAGAAAGGACTTGAGGACACTGGAAGGGGGATGGGTAAGCTGAGACGAAGTGACAGAGTGGCATGGACATAAATACATTACCAAATGTAACACTGATAGCTACTGGAAAGCAGCCACATAGAACAGGGAGATCAGCTCGGTGCTTTGTGACCACATAAAGGGGTGGGATATGGAGTGTGGGAGAGAGATGCAAGAGGGAGGGGATCTGGTGATATTTGTATATGTATAGCTGATTCACTTTGTTATACAGCAGAAACTAACACTCCATTGTAAAACAATTATACTCCAATAAACGTGTAAAAGGAAAAAAAAAAGAATGCCCAGGGATAAACCTACACACCTATGGTCAACTAATCTATGACAAAGGAGGCAAGACTATACAATGGAGATAAGACAGTCTCTTCAATCATTGGTGCTGGGAAATATGGACAGCTACATGTAAAAGAATGAAATTAGAACACTCCCCAACACCATACATAAAAATATATTCAAAATGGATTAGAGACCTTAATGTAAGACGGGACAGTATAAAACTCTGAGAGGAAAACTTACGAAGGATACTCTGACGTAAATCACAGCAAGATCTTTTTTGATCCACCTCCTGTAGTAATGAAATAAAAAAGAAAACTAAACAGATGGGACCTAATGAAATGTAAAAGCTTTTACAAAGCAAAGGAAACTACAAACAAGACGAAAAGACAACCCTCAGAATGGCAGAAAATATTTGCAAATGAATCAATGGACAAATAATTAATCTCCAATATATATATATAAACAGCTCATGCAGCTCAATATTAATAAAACAAACAACCCAATACAAAAATGGAAGAAGATCTAAATAGACATTTCTTCCAAGAAGACATAGAGATGGCCAGTACGCACATGAAAATCTGCTCAACATCACTAATTATTAGAGAAATGGAAATCGAAACTACAATGAGGTATCACGTCACACCTGTTAGAATGGGCATCATCAGAAAATCTACAAACAACAAATGCTGGAGACGCTGTGGAGAAAAGGAACCTTCTTCCACTATTGTTGGGAATGTAAATTGATATAGTCTCTATGGAGAACAGTATGGAGGTTCCTTAAAAAACTAAAAATAGAATTACCATATAATCCAGCAATCCCACTACTGGGCATATACCCAGAGAAAACCATAAATCAAAAAGACACATTCACCACAATGTTCATTGCAGCACTATTTACAATAGCCAGGTAATGAAAGCAACCTAAGTGCCCACAGACAGATGAATGGATAAAGATGTGGTACATATATACAATGGAATATTACTCAGCCATACATAGGAATGAAATTGGGTCATTTGTAGAGACCTTGATGGATCTAGAGACTGTCATACAGAGTGAAGTAAGTCAGAAAGAGAAAAACAAATATTGTATGTTAATGCATATATGTGGAACCTAGAAAAATGGTACAGATGAACCGGTTTGCAGGGCAGAGATAGAGACACAGATGTAGAGAACAAACATATGGACACCAAGGGGGTAATGCCATGTGAGGGTGGTGGTGGGATGAATTGGGAGACTGGGATTCACATGTGCACACTTATATGTATAAAATAGATATCCAATAAGAACCTGCTGTATAAAAGAAATAAATAAATTTTAAAAAAATTAAAAATAAATAACATTTAATAAAATAAACCAAAAAAAGTTTTTCCCTTCACATAGACGTCTTTATCTTAATGCATTATTTCCATGTTTATATCTCCAAATTAAAAAAAAGAGGAATAAATAAAATCTACCTTGAACCAAAAATAAAAAAAAAGAAAAAAGAAAAAAACAGAACCCACCAGTTATACAGAGGAAAATCGTATCAGGGCACTTGCTCCAGTGGTAAAAGATTCTTAAGTTGGTCAGAGGTGGGAAATCTTCTCCCATGCAGTCAGCCCCACAAGGAGCAACCTCATTGCAAAGCTGGGGGACTGTGTCGAGGCGTCTGTGAGTCAATGTGAGCTGAGCCCCAGTCCTGCTGCAGCTGAACTCTTCCCACCCTTTCCAGGTAAAACACATGAATATGCACAAGAACTTGCAAGCCTAGAGGAAGGGCTGTGGAGCCACACCAGTGACAGCACGCAGGCCGACTTGGTGCCTGCAGGCCAGCCAGGATGGTCCTGGCCTCAGATGCTCTTCTGGAAGCTTTCCATTTCCCTACCTGTGATACCCCTCCTGCCACGGCCCCCACTGCTTTTTTACTTCCTCACCTCTGCCTGGGGAGACATTCCAGTGGCAGGTATGGGTGACACATCCTCTTCTTTAGCAGGTGGCAGCCTGGCAACTCCTGCAGAAAGTCCAGCAGAGCCCCACTCACAATGGGCCACCCACAAAGCCACGGCCCCTCACTCCCTCCCACCACCCCAGCCCCGACACTGCTGACGGGGCCGAGAATATGGCGTCAGGTACAGCTACAGGGGCTCTTGCTGACTGGAGAGGTGTTTATATTGACCTCAACCAGGCACACGTGGGGAGGGCTGGCAGGCAGCGTCAGGCTGCCCAAATCAGCCAATCCTCACCCCTCAGGGACTCACAGTTGCAGAAAATGAACCTTGCTAAACGGGCCACGCCCAAGGAACAGGTGTGGGCTCTTGAGAGTCAGGATAGACAAGGGGCTGCAGCTGCGGCTTGTTTTCTTCTCATTTTATCTGGTCCATGAGTGGAAAACAACTTCAAGAAGACCCTATACTAATGAGAGGAACCCAGGAGTCAGGGAGAGGAGCGATGGTGGGTGGAGACAGAGGTCTGGTGCCTGGCTGCAGTGGAAGTGTCTGGAAGACCAGGCAGAGAGAGGCTGCACAGAGTGATAGCCAGGGTCACAGACCTGTCAGAGCTGCTGTTTGTTAGTTCAAGTCCTGCTCTGTGGTGTTCTGTGTCAGCTGTGAGCGACAGGTGAGCTGGGGGTTCTCTGCATGGTGGGCTATGTGCACAGTTCCTGTGTTTCCAGCCCTGCTGGGTTACCTGCCCAGGGGAGCTCCGTATCCTGGGAAGGGCCTGACTATGAGAGCCCCATGGGCTGCTGGGTAGCTGCACAGGTGAGCTCCATACCCTGGGAGGGACTTGACCACGAGAGCCCCGTGGGCTGTGGGGTGGGGGTGCAGCCCAGGTGAGCTCCATATCCTGGGATTGGCCTGACCACGAGAGCCCCATGGGCTGCTGGAAACCTGGTAAAGGATATCAGGACAGTCAGTGAAGCCACCGAGGATATACATCCAGTAGCTCCTATTTCCTACACCCTGCTGGTCATTCTACCATCCACCAGGCCATGGCATTCTGTATTAGACTTCAATGATGCCTTCTTCTGTATTCCATTCATCTCAGAGTCACAAGAATTTTTGGCTTGTGAGTGGCAGGACACAACATGCAACCAAAGCAATAATGCTGGGCCGTCCTGCCCCAATGGTTCAAAAATCCCCACACCATCATTGGGGAAATGTCCTCTAAAGACCTAAAAGTTCTACCTCTGTGAAAGGGAACCCTCCTTCAATATGCAGCGGACATTCTGATCGCCAGGCCTACTAAAGACGCCTCTGAACTACCTAGCCAAGAAAGGATAGAAGGTGTCCAAGAAAAAGGCTCAAATATCCCAGGCTAAGGTGACATGCCTGAGCTTCATTCTCACAGATATTCGGAGAAACGCATCCCAGGATAGGGAAGAAGCCATTTGCAGCCTTACCTCTTCTAAACCTAGAGGACAGCTTAGGGGTTCCTGGGGAGGCCAAGGTTTTCTGCATCTGGATCCCTAACTACAGTCTAATAGCTGGGCCTCTACATGAAACACTGACATGAAAAGATGATGATCCTTTTGAATAGAATCCAGAAGCAGCCTCTCAAGAATGGAAAGAGCAGTCAATTCAGACCCTTGCCCAGGAACTCCCTAATTTAGCTAAACCCTTTGACCTTTACATACCCGGTCAAAGGTTAATTGCCCTTGGGGCCTTAGTGCAAAAACTGGGACCACTTGAAATGGAGCAACACAAGAATGCCCTTCAGGTATGATAAACTATGGTCACCAAGGGCTTTGCCCACCGACTCATCAGGCCAGGATACTGGGGTATCTAAAAAGATGGAAATCAGCAGCCCACAAGGCCAGCTCCCTCCTAAGGGAAAAGGACCCCACGTGGTGATCCTAACCACGCATCATGCCCTGAAGTTGCAGGGGTCACTCTGTGGACACACTGACCTCGAGTGAGGAAGCCCTCCAATGCCAACCTCCAGAGAGACAAACGGGGGCAACGGGCCACCAAGATGACTCGTGTGACCATCACTTGACCTGGAGTTTCTCTCAGAAAACAACAAGACTGTGCCCCGAAAGAGCAGACTACTGCTTGCAGGACTTACTGCACCCAGAGGGGAGCTAATAAGCTTGGCGGGGGAAATGTATATCATGCTTTCACCATAGAAAACCCTACAGACACCACGGTGATGGTGGCCAATATGACCGGCTGGACTGCTGGCTACTTCTAAAGGCCGTTGACTCAGTGGACCTCATGGCCCTGGATCACCACTGGCCCTGGACTGTCTGGGAGTTGTGCAGGCAGGGCTCTCACACATGGTGCTGTTTGTACATTAATTCAGGGACCTAATTAAAGAAAGCACAGACTACTGGTCAGAGCATCTAGGCTGGCAAAATCCGTCAGCCTAAGGTCGCCGAACAAATGTGGGGTGGGGTGAAACCTGCCACCGCAGCATCTCTGCGCATCTCTTTCCCGGACCTTAAAGGTCATTAGAATCTATAACACTTCCAATGCTGGTGCTCAGGCGGACGAGAAGTGAGGCAGGAGGCCTTGGGACAATCAACCTCACCTGGAGGCTGGTGGGGAGACATTTTGCCCCTCCCCCCATGTATCAGGGCTCCCACCACAGCATGAAGCAGTTACAAAAGAGGGGTCTGCACCCTCAACACCCCAAGGATGAGGAATGGAACAAAAAGCAGAGGAGGTGTTCATCTCCGGCAACGTTCATTAAAAATTCCTGGGAGATAAAAAGAGAATCTGGGCAATAAAATAAAGTCTAACCTGTTTTTCCTTTGTGCTTTGTCTAATTTCACGTGTTCCTAGGGTTCCGCATGCAGAGGTCCCACACCCGTCACTTCAGACCCGATTTCCTAGTGCAGAATGGCTGGGTCGACACCTCAGCTAGCGGGGTCCCATGCAAACTCTGCGGCATAGAGCCCGAGCTGCAGCCAACCCAGCCCTCGAGAGCTCCATCCCCTCCCTCCCACTGACGCTGCCGGGATCCCTACACAGCAGCCCAGCCCACAGCCCGTGGGGCAGTGCACGTTCTCACCTCTCCATTCTGTTTTCAAAATAATGTTTCCTTTGCTTCTGAACCAAACTCAGTCTTGATCTGTTGGCTCCAATGACACTGGGCACGGGGACTCCTGTTGGGGTCCACTCTGGAGGATCAGTAACAGAAATTGAGAACATTGTAACTTCAATGAACAGGTGTGTGAGCCAAACTGTAGTTAACATAGAGCAGTGTATAATGCTCGGGTAAAATAAGATGTTTTTAAGACTTACATTTGATATTTCCATCACTTTCCTATAAGCAAGTTCAGTGAAGATGTCTGTCTTATTTGTCAGGTCAACATTAGATAAATGAAGTGATTTATTTCCATGGATGTAGATCGAATACTCTTGGCTGAAGCTTCAATCTTGTTTTGAATGCTTTTCCATTGAAAAGGATACCTCTCTTTCAGCTCCCCCATTTCTGAGAAGTATAAAATCTTATAATTTATTATTACCAAAGGGGAAAGGTAGGAGAAGGGATAAATTAACAGTTTGGGATTAACACATACACACTGCTATGTATAAAATAGATCATCAACAAGGAACTACTGTATAGCCCAGGGAACTACACTGAATATTTTGCAATAACCTATAAGGGGAAATAATCTGAAAAAGAATCGATATTTTTATTGACATCATCTATCAATGACAGATAAAATGTAACCTAAGCAAGGCCGATGGTGAGCGCTTCTGACCCTGAAGATTTCAATCATCTAAAGTTTGGGCTCTGCCTATTTCCCAAGGATCTTAATGGACATACGTGTAGCCGTAGCTTAAAAATTCCCCAGTTTGGGGTTCGGGGAGGCACTGATTTGGAAAAATCCCTGGTGTTCTCCTTACATGCACATGACCCTTCCTACAGCTAAAACATGCCTGTCACACCTAGAGGATGGTACACCATTTGATCGGAAAGAGTTTGGAAAAGGCACCTCATCTCCTCATCGCCTGGTGCTCGGGTTCACCCCGCCAGCATCTTTCCTAACAATCTCCTCACTTGGGGATATCAACACCGTCAACATCCTGTTGCACAGAGTTTGGAATTTGTCCAGAGCATGAAGCGGAAGGATGAGAAAAATTTAGAGACCAGTCTTAGGTGTGCGGACAGGCACATGTCACTCTAATTTCCAATCCGGAAGAAAAATTCATCAAAGGCTAGAATTGCCCACGGAAACAGAATAGGGCTAGAGGAAATCCCGCTGTTTTGTGTCCAGTTTCCAAAAACACAAGTTGAAAAATGGAACTCAGGGGCACTAAAATTCATGAAACTGCAGAGTTGAAAATATCTATCGTCGAAAAATGTCTTGAGGTAAGCCACAGAAAAAGACTTGTAAGCAAGGGAGAGTGGCAGGAAACATATTTGAAGAGGTAGAAAGGACTCCCCATTAAAGCACAAGAAAAGGGGCTGAACGTCGCCAATGATGCAGTTGGCCAAAAAGGGTGTATGCATTTTTTCTGAATATATTCAAGTAAAGGCCATACACACTTTTTATCCAACCAAACAGGTGGACACTGGAAATCAATACTACAAAATATATCACTTCACATCAGTCAGAAGGGCCATCCACATAAAGTGTAAACACCAGAAATGCAGGACAGGGCGAGGAGAAAAGGGAGCCCTGTGAGGCTGATAGTGGAAATGTAATTTGCCAATGGCCACTCTGGAGAAGTGTATTGTGTTTGCTAAAACATCTAAAAAATGATCTACAGAGCCTAGGGCACTTGCACTCATGCGCATATACCTTGGGAAAAACAAAAATCAAAAGAAAACAGGCACCCCAACGTTTACCACCTCTCTGTTAAAAAGGGCCTCCACTTGGATATAACCTAAATGTCCCTGGAAGGATAAAATGGATAAAAGAGATGAGGTACTTATGTAGAGTGGAATATTACTCATCCAGAAATCAATGAAATAAGGCCAGTTGGAACAACTCTGGAGGAGTTACCTACGATCATTCTAAGTGACATATGTCAGAAAGAAAAAGACACATATCATAAGATGTCACTTAAAGGTGGAATCAAAAATGGCTACACATGAAATAAATTACAAAACAGAAACATACTCAAATATGTAGAAAATAGACATAAGGCTGCTAAATGGGAAAGGTGGGGAATGGTGAGGTATTATCGAGGAGGTTGAAATTAGCAAAGATACCATTCCAAGTACCACATTGAATAACTGACAAGGCCTACACGGTACCTCAAAGAACTGCACTCAGCCCACTCAAGTCACTGGAAAATAATACATAAGACTGGTAAGCATCTGAAAAAGAATTTATTGTTGTCTCACAGTACATGAATCAAGTGGATGTACAGCAGCAAAACACAGAGCTTTGAAAATCAGCTGTAACCAATATAAAAATAAATTTAAAAATATTTATAAAAACAGTGAGACAGACAAAAATTCTTACAACTTTTGTTGAAGGGCTACGATGTAATATGGATTGAACACATGTAGACCCACAGCAGGATGATATATAAGGCTGGAAGCTATGCACGCTAAGAGATGTTAGAGAGGCTGGGTGAGGAAATGCAGACCTTTTAAAGTAATACTGCCTGGTACCCATTCCATGGGTCCCAAATCTGCAGGTTCAAGGGAATCTTCTGACAGTGAATACATGCCTGGGAAACCGAGATGAATGTACACCGTGTGCTCAGGAAAGGTGTCTAAAATGCACCTCATTTTTGATCTCCTGGTGCTGGGGTTCGCCATTCCAGCTACATTACTAACAATCTCCCCACTTGGAGAATCAGCACCTTTAACCTCCTGTTTTACACAGTTTTCAATTTGTGCAGAGGATAAATGGGAAGAGGGGGAACCAATGAGAGATTAGCTGTAGGAGTTTTGACAGGCATATGTCACTCTAATTTCCCATTAGGAAGAAGAATTAACCAAAGGCTCAGCCTGCCTCCCCAGAACCAGAATAGGGCTGGAAGCAATCCAATGGTTTGGCGGCCAGCTCACAAAAAAAGCGAGTTGCAAAATGGAGCTCAGGAGCAGACAATTCAAAGACCTGCAAAGATATAAATGATAACCAACATCCAAAAATATATTCAGGTAAGGCAACGAAGAGGATCTGAATGAGAGGCAGAATTGCAGGAAACAGATTTCAAAAGGTAGATTCTACTCACATTTAAAGCATATGAAAAGCAGCAGAATTTCTAAAATGATGCAGTTGGGCAAAAGGGTGTATGCGTTTTTTTCGTGAATATCTTCAGGAAAAAAACACATACAGAGATTTTGGCCAACCAAACAAGAGGGAAATGCAAATCCACACAACAAAGAAGTCTCAATTTCCACTGCTCAGAAAGGCCATCCAAAAAATGTGTGCAAACCAGAAATGCAGGAGAGGCCATGGAAAACAGGGAGCCTAGTCACGCTGATGGGTGGGGTATAAATATCCAAGAGCCATTCTGAAGAAGTGTATGCTGTTTCCTAAAACATCTAAAATACAAAGCCCCCGAGCAAAGGGGACTTCAACTCATGGGTATATAACTTGGGAAGATTAAATATCAATAAGACACAGGCACCCCAAAATTTAGGGCTGCTCTGCATACAAGGACCTCAACTTTGGTACACCTAAAATATGCCAGGAAAAAGAGAAATGCATAAAGAACTTGTGGTAATTTTGCACAATGGAATATCACTCAGACATGAAATCAATGTATATAAGGCCAGTAGCAGCATAAGGAGTGGATTTAGGTATGATGAATCTAAGGGAAATTAGTCACACAGAAAAATAATCTTATCATAAGATATCACTTATGAAGATCCTGTAAACATGGCTACACATGAACTGAGTTAGGAAAGAGAACAGAGTCTCTCATTTAGAAAAAACTCTTATGACTGCTTAAGGGGGAAGGAGAGGTGGGGTGATGCATAAAACCAGAGTTTGATATAAGTACAAATAACGTTCCAGAAACCAACTATGGAACAGACAAGACCTACAACTTCCTCAGTGAAAGGGACTCAAAACCCCATATTTACCGTAGAGGAATATATCTCACTAGTAAGAATCTTAAAACCTATGTATTGATATGTCTGCGTAAGGGAATCAAGTGTGTCTAGACTGGCATAAACATGGCAGCGAGAATCAGCTCAAACCCACTATAAAAAGGAATTTCAAAAACAAAACAAAAAAACAGGGAAATTCTTTACAAATCCTTTAGGGTCTCTGATGAAACGTGGAATGACCCTATCGACAATGACAGCTGGATGTGGCATAAGGCTGGACACTTGGGACAGAGAGGATTGGTGAGATTGGGTGAGCAAATGCAGACCCTTTAAAGCAATAAGGCATGGCACCCATTCCTTGGGTCCCAACTCTCCAGGTTGAAGGGAATATTACAACAGCTATAACATGTACGAAAAACCTAGAGAATGGACACAGGGTGAATACGAAAGGTTTCTAAAACTCAATGAATAGTCCCTCACCTGGTGCTCCATTTTGACTTTCCAACTGCTTTACTATCAATCCCCCAACTTGGAGAGACAGCCCCTTAACCTCCTGGTTCACACAGGTTGCCAATTTGGCAGAGTCTGAAAGGGAAGAGGGAGTACCAATGAGAGAGTAGCTCTTAGGCATTTGGACTAGCACATGTCACTCTAATATCCTGGCAGGAAGAAGAATTTACCAAAGTCTCAGCCACCCACTGGGAACCAGTATAGGTCCTGAACCAACATTTTGGACTTGCGTTCAGCTCACAAAAAACGAGTGGAAAAATGGAGCTCAGGGGCACAGCAATTCACAAACTGGCAGAGTAATAAAGGACAACTATCGTCCAAAAATCTGTTTAGGGAAGGCAACGAGGCGGACTTGAAAGCGAGGCTGAATAGCAGGAAACAGATTTCAAGAGGTACGTTGCAATCACATTGAAAGCACAGGAAGAGGGGCACAACTTTGACACTGATGCACTTGGCCAAAAAGGCCGTATGCGTATTCTCCTGAATATATTCAGGAGAAAACGCATACACCCTTTTTGGCCAAGCAAGCAAGCGGGCAATGCAAATCTGCACTACAAAGAAGTATCACTTCCCACTGGTCAAAAGGGACATCCACAAAATGTGTAAAAACCAGAAAGGCAAGACAGGCCCTGGAGAACAGGGAGCCTTGTTAGGCTGATGGGCAGGATGTAAATTGCCAACTGCCTCACTGGAGGAGTGCATTGTGTTCCCTAAAACAAGTAAACAACAGAGCTACAGAGCCAAGGGCGCCTCCAGTCTAGGGAATATACCTTGGGAAAACTGAAAATCAATAAGACAGAGCCACACCAAAATTTAGGGCTGAATTGCTTACAAGAACCTCAACTTGGGTACACCTTAAATATCCCAGGAAATATAAAAATGGTTCAAAAAATTGTGGTACTTACATACGATGGAATATCCCTCAGCCATGAAATGAATGTCATAAAACCAGTAGCAGCAAAATGAGTGGATTCAGGTACGATGATTCTAAGTGAAATAAGTCACACAGAAAAAGAAACATATCATAAGATATCACTTATGAAGATCCTGTAAATATGGCTACACTTCAAATGAGTTAGGAAAGAGAAGAGGGTCTCACATTTAGAAAACATTCTTATATCTGCTTAAGGGGGAGGAAAGGTGGGGTGATGAATAAAAGGAGAGTTTGATATAAGCACAGGGACCGTTCCAAAAATGAACTATGGAATAGAAAAGACCTACACCTTCCTCAGTGAAAGGGACTCAAAACCCCATATTTCGCGCAGAGGAATATACCTCACTAGTAGAAATCATAAAACCTATGTATTGGTATGTGTGCGTAAGGGAATCAAGAGTGTCTAGACTGGCATAAACATGGCAGCGAGAATCAGCTCAAAACCACTATAAAAAGGAATTTCATAAACAAAACAAAAAAACAGGGAAATTTTTACAATTCCTTCAGGGTCTCTGATGAAACCTGGAATGACCCTATGTACAATGACATCTGGATGTGGCATAAGGCTGGACACTTGGGACTGAGAGGATTGATGAGATTGGGTGAGCAAATGCAGACCCTTTAAAGCAATAATGCATGGCACCCATTCCACGGGTCCCAACTCTCCAGGTTGAAGGGAATATTACGACAGCTATAACATGTACGGGAAACCAAGAGAATGGACACTCTGTGAATACGAAAGGTTTCTAAAACTCAACGAATAGTCCCTCTCCTGGTGCTACGGTTTGACTTTCCAACTACTTTCCTATCAATCTCTAAACTTGGAGAGACAGCCCCTTTAACCTCCTGGTTCGCACAGGGTGCCAATTTGGCAGGGGATGAAAGGGAAGTGGAAGAACCAATGAGACAGTAGCTGTTAGGCATTTGGACGGGCACGTGTCACTCTAATTTCCCGGCAGGAAGAAGAATTAACCAAAGTCTCAGCCACCCACCGGGAACCAGTATAGGACATGATCCAAAATTTTGGACTTGCGTTCAGCTCACAAAAAACGAGTTGAGAAATGGAGCTCAGGGGCACAGCAATTCACAAACTGGCAGAGTGATAAAGGACAACTATCGTCCAAAAATCTGTTGAGGGAAGTCAACGAGGCGGACTTGAAAGTGAGGCAAAATAGCAGGAAACAGATTTCAAGAGGTACCTTGGAATCGCCTGTAAAGCACAGGAAGAGGGGCACAACTTGGACAATGGTGCACTTGGCCAAAAAGGGCGTATGCGTTTTCTCCTGAATATATTCAGGAGAAAACGCATACGCCCTTTTTGGCCAGGCAAGCAAGCGGGCAATGCAAATCTGCACTACAAAGAAGTATCACTTCCCACCGGTCAAAAGGGACATCCACAAAATGTGTAAAAACCAGAAAGGCAAGACAGGCCCTGGAGAACAGGGAGCCTTGTTATGCTGATGGGCGGGATGTAAATTGCCAACTGCCTCACTGGAGGAGTGCATTGTGTTCCCTAAAACAAGTAAACAACAGAGCTACAGAGCCAAGGCCACTTCCAGTCTAGGGAAAATACCTTGGGAAAACTGAAAATCAATAAGAAAGAGCCACCTCCAAATTTAGGGCTGCACTGACTACAAGAACCTCAACTTGGGTACACTTTAATTATCCTAGGAAATATAAAAATTGTTCATAACATTGTGGTACTTACGTACGATGGAATATCCCTCAGCCATGAAATCAATGTCATAAGACCAGTAGCAGCAAAGTGAGTGGATTCAGGTACGATGATTCTAAGTGAAATAAGTCACACAGAAAAAGAAACTTATCATAAGATATCACTTATGAAGATCCTGTAAACATGGCTACACATGAACAGAGTTAGGAAAGAGAAAAGAGTCTCACATTTAGAAAACACTCTTATGCCAGCTTAAAGGGGAAGGAGAGGTGGGGTGATGCATAAAACCAGAGTTTGATATAAGCACAGGGACCGTTCCAAAACCCACTTTGGAATAGACAAGACCTACACCTTCCTCAGTGAAAGAGACTCAAAACCCCATATTTCCCGCAGAGGAATATATCTGACTAGTAAGAATCTTAAAACCTATGTATTGATATGTCTCCATAAGGGAATCAAGTGTGTCTAGAGTGGCATAAACATGGCAGCGAGAATCAGCTCAAACCCACTATAAAAAGGAATTTCAAAAGCAAAACCAAAAAACAGGGAAATTCTGTACAATTCCTTCAGGGTGTCTGAGGAAACCTGGAAAGACCCTATCTACACTGACAGCTGGATGTGGCATAAGGCTGGACACTTGGGACTGAGAGGATTGGTGAGATTGGGTGAGCAAATGCAGACCCTTTAAAGCAATAATGAATGGCCCCCATACCATGGGTCCCAACTCTCCAGGTTGAAGGGAATATTACTACAGCTCTAACATGTACAGGAAACCTAGAGAATGTACACACTGTGAATACGAAAGGTTTCTAAAACTCAACGAATAGTCCCTCTCCTGGTGCTCCAGTTTGACTTTCCAACTGCCTTACTATCAATCTCCCAACTTGGAGAGACAGCCCCTTTAACCTCCTGGTTTGCACAGGTTCCCAATATGGCAGAGGATGGAAGGGACGAGGGAGAACCCATGAGAGAGTAGCTGTTAGGCATTTGGACGGGCACATGACACTCTAATTTCCCGGCAGGAAGAAGAATTAACCAAAGTCTCAGCCACCCACCGGGAACCAGTATAGGACATGATCCAAAATTTTGGACTTGCGTTCAGCTCACAAAAAACGAGTTGAGAAATGGAGCTCAGGGGCACAGCAATTCACAAACTGGCAGAGTGATAAAGGACAACTATCATCCAAAAATCTGTTGAGGGAAGTCAACGAGGCGGACTTGAAAGCGAGGCAAAATAGCAGGAAACAGATTTCAAGAGGTACGTTGGAATCGCCTGTAAAGCACAGGAAGAGGGGCACAACTTGGACGATGGTGCACTTGGCCAAAAAGGGCGTATGCGTTTTCTCCTGAATATATTCAGGAGAAAACGCATACGCCCTTTTTGGCCAAGCAAGCAAGCGGGCAATGCAAATCTGCACTACAAAGAAGTATCACTCCCCAACGGTCAAAAGGGACATCCACAAAATGTGTAAAAACCAGAAAGGCAAGACAGGCACTGGAGAACCGGGAGCCTTGTTATGCTGATGGGCCGGATGTAAATTGCCAACTGCCTCACTGGAGGAGTGCATTGTGTTCCCTAAAACAAGTAAACAACAGAGCTACAGAGCCAAGGCCACATCCAGTCTAGGGAATATACCTTGGGAAAACTGAAAATCAATAACAAAGAGCCACCTCCAAATTTAGGGCTGCACTGACTACAAGAACCTCAACTTGGGTACACTTTAATTATCCTAGGAAATATAGAAATTGTTCATAACATTGTGGTACTTACGTACGATGGAATATCCCTCAGCCATGAAATCAATGTCATAAGACCAGTAGCAGCAAAGTGAGTGGATTCAGGTACGATGATTCTAAGTGAAATAAGTCACACAGAAAAAGAAACTTATCATAAGATATCACTTATGAAGATCCTGTAAACATGGCTACACATGAACTGAGTTAGGAAAGAGAACAGAGTCTCACATTTAGAAAACACTCTTATGCCTGCTTAAAGGGGAAGGAGAGGTGGGGTGATGCATAAAACCAGAGTTTGATATAAGCACAGGGACCGTTCCAAAACCCACTTTGGTATAGACAAGACCTACACCTTCCTCAGGGAAAGAGACTCAAAACCCCATATTTCCCGCAGAGGAATATATCTGACTAGTAAGAATCTTAAAACCTATGTATTGATATGACTCCATAAGGGAATCAAGTGTGTCTAGAGTGGCATAAACATGGCAGCGAGAATCAGCTCAAACCCACTATAAAAAGGAATTTCAAAAGCAAAACCAAAAAACAGGGAAATTCTTTACAATTCCTTCAGGGTGTCTGAGGAAACCTGGAAAGACCCTATCTACAATGACAGCTGGATGTGGCATAAGGCTGGACACTTGGGACTGAGAGGATTGGTGAGATTGGGTGAGCAAATGCAGACCCTTTCAAGCAATAATGCATGGTCCCCATTCCATGGGTCCCAACTCTCCATGTTCAAGGGAATATTACTACAGCTATAACATGTACAGGAAACCTAGAGAATGGACACACTGTGAATACGAAAGGTTTCTAAAACTCAATGAATAGTCCTTCTCCTGGTGCTCCAGTTTGACTTTCCAACTGCCTTACTATCAATCTCCCAACTTGGAGAGACAGGCCCTTTAACCTCCTGGTTTGCACAGGTTCCCAATTTGGCAGAGGATGGAAGGGACGAGGGAGAACCCATGAGAGAGTAGCTGTTAGGCATTTGGACGGGCACATGTCACTCTAATTTCCCGGCAGGAAGAAGAATTAACCAAAGTCTCATCCACCCACCGGGAACAAGTATAGGACATGATCCAAAATTTTCGACTTGCGTTCAGCTCACAAAAAACGAGTTGAGAAATGGAGCTCAGGGGCACAGCAATTCACAAACTGGCAGAGTGATAAAGGACAACTATCGTCCAAAATTCTGTTGAGGGAAGTCAACGAGGCGGACTTGAAAGCGAGGCAAAATAGCAGGAAACAGATTTCAAGAGGTACCTTGGAATCGCCTGTAAAGCACAGGAAGAGGGGCACAACTTGGACAATGGTGCACTTGGCCAAAAAGGGCGTATGCGTTTTCTCCTGAATATATTCAGGAGAAAACGCATACGCCCTTTTTGGCCAAGCAAGCAAGCGGGCAATGCAAATCTGCACTACAAAGAAGTATCACTTCCCACCAGTCAAAAGGGACATCCATAAAATGTGTAAAAACCAGAAAGGCAAGACAGGCCCTGGAGAACAGGGAGCCTTGTTATGCTGATGGGCGGGATGTAAATTGCCAACTGCCTCACTGGAGGAGTGCATTGTGTTCCCTAAAACAAGTAAACAACAGAGCTACAGAGCCAAGGCCACTTCCAGTCTAGGGAATATACCTGGGGAAAACTGAAAATCAATAAGAAAGAGCCACCTCCAAATTGAGGGCTGCACTGGCTACAAGAACCTCAACTTGGGTACACCTTAAATATCCCAGGAAATATAAAAATGGTTCAAAACATTGTGGTACTTACGTACGATGGAATATCCCTCAGCCATGAAATCAATGTCATAAGACAAGTAGCAGCAAAGTGAGTGGATTCAGGTACGATGATTCTAAGTGAAATAAGTCACACAGAAAAAGAAACTTATCATAAGATATCACTTATGAAGATCCTGTAAACATGGCTACACGTGAACTGAGTTAGGAAAGAGAACAGAGTCTCACATTTAGAAAACACTCTTATGCCTGCATAAAGGGGAAGGAGAGGTGGGGTGATGCATAAAACCAGAGTTTGATATAAGCACAGGGACCGTTTCAAAAACCAACTTTGGAATTGACAAGACCGACACCTTCCTCAGTGAAAGAGACTCAAAACCCCATATTTCCCACAGAGGAATATATCTGACTAGTAAGAATCTTAAAACCTATGTATTGATATGACTCCATAAGGGAATCAAGTGTGTCTAGAGTGGCATAAACATGGCAGCGAGAATCAGCTCAAACCCACTATAAAAAGGAATTTCAAAAGCAAAACCAAAAAAGAGGGAAATTCTTTACAATTCCTTCAGGGTGTCTGAGGAAACCTGGAAAGACCCTATCTACAATGACAGCTGGATGTGGCATAAGGCTGGACACTTGGGACTGAGAGGATTGGTGAGATTGGGTGAGCAAATGCAGACCCTTTCAAGCAATAATGCATGGCCCCCATTCCATGGGTCCCAACTCTCCAGGTTCAAGGGAATATTACTACAGCTATAACATGTACAGGAAACCTAGAGAATGGACACACTGTGAATACGAAAGGTTTCTAAAACTCAACGAATAGTCCCTCTCCTGGTGCTCCAGTTTGACTTTCCAACTGCCTTACTATCAATCTCCCAACTTGGAGAGACAGGCCCTTTAACCTCCTGGTTTGCACAGGTTCCCAATTTGCCAGAGGATGGAAGGGACGAGGGAGAACCCATGAGAGAGTAGCTGTTAGGCATTTGGACGGGCACATGTCAATCTAATTTCCCGGCAGGAAGAAGAATTAACCAAAGTCTCAGCCACCCACCGGGAACCAGTATAGGACATGATCCAAAATTTTGGACTTGCGTTCAGCTCACAAAAAACGAGTTGAGAAATGGAGCTCAGGGGCACAGCAATTCACAAACTGGCAGAGTGATAAAGGACAACTATCGTCCAAAAATCTGTTGAGGGAAGTCAACGAGGCGGACTTGAAAGTGAGGCAAAATAGCAGGAAACAGATTTCAAGAGGTACCTTGGAATCGCCTGTAAAGCACAGGAAGAGGGGCACAACTTGGACAATGGTGCACTTGGCCAAAAAGGGCGTATGCGTTTTCTCCTGAATATATTCAGGAGAAAACGCATATGCCCTTTTTGGCCAAGCAAGCAAGCGGGCAATGCAAATCTGCACTACAAAGAAGTATCACTTCCCACCAGTCAAAAGGGACATCCACAAAATGTGTAAAAACCAGAAAGGAAAGACAGGCCCTGGAGAACTGGGAGCCTTGTTATGCTGATGGGCGGGATGTAAATTGCCAACTGCCTCACTGGAGGAGTGCATTGGGTTCCCTAAAACAAGTAAACAACAGAGCTACAGAGCCAAGGCCACTTCCAGTCTAGGGAATATACCTTGGGAAAACTGAAAATCAATAAGAAAGAGCCACCTCCAAATTTAGGGCTGCACTGACTACAAGAACCTCAACTTGGGTACACCTTAAATATCCCAGGAAATATAAAAATGGTTCAAAACATTGTGGTACTTACGTACGATGGAATATCCCTCAGCCATGAAATCAATGTCATAAGACCAGTAGCAGCAAAGTGAGTGGATTCAGGTACGATGATTCTAAGTGAAATAAGTCACACAGAAAAAGAAACTTATCATAAGATATCACTTATGAAGATCCTGTAAACATGGCTACACGTGAACTGAGTTAGGAAAGAGAACAGAGTCTCACATTTAGAAAACACGCTTATGCCTGCATAAAGGGGAAGGAGAGGTGGGGTGATGCATAAAACCAGAGTTTGATATAAGCACAGGGACCGTTTCAAAAACCAACTTTGGAATTGACAAGACCGACACCTTCCTCAGTGAAAGAGACTCAAAACCCCATATTTCCCACAGAGGAATATATCTGACTAGTAAGAATCTTAAAACCTATGTATTGATATGTCTCCATTAGGGAATCAAGTGTGTCTAGAGTGGCATAAACATGGCAGCGAGAATCAGCTCAAACCCACTATAAAAAGGAATTTCAAAAGCAAAACCAAAAAACAGGGAAATTCTTTACAATTCCTTCAGGGTGTTTGAGGAAACCTGGAAAGACCCTATCTACAATGACAGCTGGATGTGGCATAAGTCTGGAAACTTGGGACTGAGAGGATTGGTGAGATTGGGTGAGCAAATGCAGACCCTTTCAAGCAATAATGCATGGCCTCCATTCCATGGGTCCCAACTCTCCAGGTTCAAGGGAATATTACTACAGCTATAACATGTACAGGAAACCTAGAGAATGGACACACTGTGAATACGAAAGGTTTCTAAAACTCAATGAATAGTCCCTCTCCTGGTGCTCCAGTTTGACTTTCCAATGGCCTTACTATCAATCTCCCAACTTGGAGAGACAGGCCCTTTAACCTCCTGGTTTGCACAGGTTCCCAATTTGGCAGAGGATGGAAGGGACGAGGGAGAACCCATGAGAGAGTAGCTGTTAGGCATTTGGACGGGCACATGTCAATCTAATTTCCCGGCAGGAAGAAGAATTAACCAAAGTCTCAGCCACCCACCGGGAACCAGTATAGGACATGATCCAAAATTTTGGACTTGCGTTCAGCTCACAAAAAACGAGTTGAGAAATGGAGCTCAGGGGCACAGCAATTCACATACTGGCAGAGTGATAAAGGACAACTATCGTCCAAAAATCTGTTGAGGGATGTCAACGAGGCGGACTTGAAAGTGAGGCAAAATAGCAGGAAACAGATTTCAAGAGGTACGTTGGAATCGCCTGTAAAGCACAGGAAGAGGGGCACAACTTGGACAATGGTGCACTTGGCCAAAAAGGGCGTATGCGTTTTCTCCTGAATATATTCAGGAGAAAACGCATACGCCCTTTTTGGCCAAGCAAGCAAGCGGGCAATGCAAATCTGCACTACAAAGAAGTATCACTTCCCACCGCTCAAAAGGGACATCCACAAAATGTGTAAAAACCAGAAAGGCAAGACAGGCCCTGGAGAACAGGGAGCCTTGTTATGCTGATGGGCGGGATGTAAATTGCCAACTGCCTCACTGGAGGTGTGCATTGTGTTCCATAAAACAAGTAAACAACAGAGCTACAGAGCCAAGGCCACTTCCAGTCTAGGGAATATACCTTGGGAAAACTGAAAATCAATAAGAAAGAGCCACCTCCAAATTTAGGGCTGCACTGGCTACAAGAACCTCAACTTGGGTACACCTTAAATATCCCAGGAAATATAAAAATAGTTCAAAACATTGTGGTACTTACGTACGATGGAATATCCCTCAGCCATGAAATCAATGTCATAAAACCAGTAGCAGCAAAGTGAGTGGATTCAGGTACGATGATTCTAAGTGAAATAAGTCACACAGAAAAAGGAACTTATCATAAGATATCACTTATGAAGATCCTGTAAACATGGCTACACGTGAACTGAGTTAGGAAAGAGAACAGAGTCTCACATTTAGAAAACACTCTTATGCCTGCATAAAGGGGATGGAGAGGTGGGGTGATGCATAAAACCAGAGTTTGATATAAGCACAGCGACCGTTCCAAAAACCAACTTTGGAATAGACAAGACCTACACCTTCCTCAGTGAAAGAGACTCAAAACCCCATATTTCCCGCAGAGGAATATATCTGACTAGTAAGAATCTTAAAACCTATGTATTGATATGACTCCATAAGGTAATCAAGTGTGTCTAGAGTGGCATAAACATGGCAGCGAGAATCAGCTCAAACCCACTATAAAAAGGAATTTCAAAAGCAAAACCAAAAAACAGGGAAATTCTTTACAATTCCTTCAGGGTGTCTGAGGAAACCTGGAAAGACCCTATCTACAATGACAGCTGGATGTGGCATAAGGCTGGACACTTGGGACTGAGAGGATTGGTGAGATTGGGTGAGCGAATGCAGACCCTTTCAAGCAATAATGCATGGCCCCCATTCCATGGGTCCCAACTCTCCATGTTCAAGGGAATATTACTACAGCTATAACATGTACAGGAAACCTATAGAATGGACACACTGTGAATACGAAAGGTTTCTAAAACTCAACGAATAGTCCCTCTCCTGGTGCTCCAGTTTGACTTTCCAACTGCCTTACTATCAATCTCCCAACTTGGAGAGACAGGCCCTTTAACCTCCTGGTTTGCACAGGTTCCCAATTTGGCAGAGGATGGAAGGGACGAGGGAGAACCCATGAGAGAGTAGCTGTTAGGCATTTGGACGGGCACATGTCACTCTAATTTCCCGGCAGGAAGAAGAATTAACCAAAGTCTCAGCCACCCACCGGGAACCAGTATGGGACATGATCCAAAATTTTGGACTTGCGTTCAGCTCACAAAAAACGAGTTGAGAAATGGAGCTCAGGGGCACAGCAATTCACAAACTGGCAGAGTGATAAAGGACAACTATCGTCCAAAAATCTGTTGAGGGAAGTCAACGAGGCGGACTTGAAAGCGAGGCAAAATAGCAGGAAACAGATTTCAAGAGGTACGTTGGAATCACCTGTAAAGCACAGGAAGAGGGGCACAACTTGGACAATGGTGCACTTGGCCAAAAAGGGCGTATGCGTTTTCTCCTGAATATATTCAGGAGAAAACGCATACGCCCTTTTTGGCCAAGCAAGCAAGCGGGCAATGCAAATCTGCACTACAAAGAAGTATCACTTCCCACCGGTCAAAAGGGACATCCACAAAATGTGTAAAAACCAGAAAGGCAAGACAGGCCCTGGAGAACTGGGAGCCTTGTTATGCTGATGGGTGGGATGTAAATTGCCAACTGCCTCACTGGAGGAGTGCATTGTGTTCCCTAAAACAAGTAAACAACAGAGCTACAGAGCCAAGGCCACTTCCAGTCTAGGGAATATACCTTGGGAAAACTGAAAATCAATAAGAAAGAGCCACCTCCAAATTTAGGGCTGCACTGACTACAAGAACCTCAACTTGGGTACACCTTAAATATCCCAGGAAATATAAAAATGGTTCAAAACATTGTGGTACTTACGTACGATGGAATATCCCTCAGCCATGAAATCAATGTCATAAAACCAGTAGCAGCAAAGTGAGTGGATTCAGGTACGATGATTCTAAGTGAAATAAGTCACACAGAAAAAGGAACTTATCATAAGATATCACTTATGAAGATCCTGGAAACATGGCTACACGTGAACTGAGTTAGGAAAGAGAACAGAGTCTCACATTTAGAAAACACTCTTATGCCTGCATAAAGGGGATGGAGAGGTGAGGTGACGCATAAAACCAGAGTTTGATATAAGCACAGGGACCGTTCCAAAAACCAACTTTGGAATAGACAAGACCTACACCTTCCTCAGTGAAAGAGACTCAAAACCCCATATTTCCCACAGAGGAATATATCTGACTAGTAAGAATCTTAAAACCTATGTATTGATATGACTCCATAAGGGAATCAAGTGTGTCTAGAGTGGCATAAACATGGCAGCGAGAATCAGCTCAAACCCACTATAAAAAGGAATTTCAAAAGCAAAACCAAAAAACAGGGAAATTCTTTACAATTCCTTCAGGGTGTCTGAGGAAACCTGGAAAGACCCTATCTACAATGACAGCTGGATGTGGCATAAGGCTGGACACTTGGGACTGAGAGGATTGGTGAGATTGGGTGAGCAAATGCAGACCCTTTCAAGCAATAATGCATGGCCCCCATTCCATGGGTCCCAACTCTCCATGTTCAAGGGAATATTACTACAGCTATAACATGTACAGGAAACCTAGAGAATGGACACACTGTGAATACGAAAGGTTTCTAAAACTCAACGAATAGTCCCTCTCCTGGTGCTCCAGTTTGACTTTCCAACTGCCTTACTATCAATCTCCCAACTTGGAGAGACAGGCCCTTTAACCTCCTGGTTTGCACAGGTTCCCAATTTGGCAGAGGATGGAAGGGACGAGGGAGAACCCATGAGAGAGTAGCTGTTAGGCATTTGGACGGGCACATGTCACTCTAATTTCCCGGCAGGAAGAAGAATTAACCAAAGTCTCAGCCACCCACCGGGAACCAGTATAGGACATGATCCAAAATTTTGGACTTGCGTTCAGCTCACAAAAAACGAGTTGAGAAATGGAGCTCAGGGGCACAGCAATTCACAAACTGGCAGAGTGATAAAGGACAACTATCGTCCAAAAATCTGTTGAGGGAAGTCAACGAGGCGGACTTGAAAGCGAGGCAAAATAGCAGGAAACAGATTTCAAGAGGTACGTTGGAATCGCCTGTAAAGCACAGGAAGAGGGGCACAACTTGGACAATGGTGCACTTGGCCAAAAAGGGCGTATGCGTTTTCTCCTGAATATATTCAGGAGAAAACGCATACGCCCTTTTTGGCCAAGCAAGCAAGCGGGCAATGCAAATCTGCACTACAAAGAAGTATCACTTCCCACCGGTCAAAAGGGACATCCACAAAATGTGTAAAAACCAGAAAGGCAAGACAGGCCCTGGAGAACTGGGAGCCTTGTTATGCTGATGGGCGGGATGTAAATTGCCAACTGCCTCACTGGAGGAGTGCATTGTGTTCCCTAAAACAAGTAAACAACAGAGCTACAGAGCCAAGGCCACTTCCAGTCTAGGGAATATACCTTGGGAAAACTGAAAATCAATAAGAAAGAGCCACCTCCAAATTTAGGGCTGCACTGACTACAAGAACCTCAACTTGGGTACACCTTAAATATCCCAGGAAATATAAAAATGGTTCAAAACATTGTGGTACTTACGTACGAAGGAATATCCCTCAGCCATGAAATCAATGTCATAAGACCAGTAGCAGCAAAGTGAGTGGATTCAGGTACGATGATTCTAAGTGAAATAAGTCACACAGAAAAAGAAACTTATCATAAGATATCACTTAGGAAGATCCTGTAAACATGGCTACACGTGAACTGAGTTAGGAAAGAGAACAGAGTCTCACATTTAGAAAACACTCTTATGCCTGCATAAAGGGGAAGGAGAGGTGGGGTGATGCATAAAACCAGAGTTTGATATAAGCACAGGGACCGTTTCAAAAACCAACTTTGGAATAGACAAGACCTACACCTTCCTCAGTGAAAGAGACTCAAAACCCCATATTTCCCACAGAGGAATATATCTGACTAGTAAGAATCTTAAAACCTATGTATTGATATGTCTCCATAAGGGAATCAAGTGTGTCTAGAGTGGCATAAACATGGCAGCGAGAATCAGCTCAAACCCACTATAAAAAGGAATTTCAAAAGCAAAACCAAAAAACAGGGAAATTCTTTACAATTCCTTCAGGGTGTCTGAGGAAACCTGGAAAGACCCTATCTACAATGACAGCTGGATGTGGCATAAGGCTGGACACTTGGGACTGAGAGGATTGGTGAGATTGGGTGAGCAAATGCAGACCCTTTCAAGCAATAATGCATGGCCCCCATTCCATGGGTCCCAACTCTCCATGTTCAAGGGAATATTACTACAGCTATAACATGTACAGGAAACCTAGAGAATGGACACACTGTGAATACGAAAGGTTTCTAAAACTCAACGAATAGTCCCTCTCCTGGTGCTCCAGTTTGACTTTCCAACTGCCTTACTATCAATCTCCCAACTTGGAGAGACAGGCCCTTTAACCTCCTGGTTTGCACAGGTTCCCAATTTGGCAGAGGATGGAAGGGACGAGGGAGAACCCATGAGAGAGTAGCTGTTAGGCATTTGGACGGGCACATGTCACTCTAATTTCCCGGCAGGAAGAAGAATTAACCAAAGTCTCAGCCACCCACCGGGAACCAGTATAGGACATGATCCAAAATTTTGGACTTGCGTTCAGCTCACAAAAAACGAGTTGAGAAATGGAGCTCAGGGGCACAGCAATTCACAAACTGGCAGAGTGATAAAGGACAACTATCGTCCAAAAATCTGTTGAGGGAAGTCAACGAGGCGGACTTGAAAGCGAGGCAAAATAGCAGGAAACAGATTTCAAGAGGTACGTTGGAATCGCCTGTAAAGCACAGGAAGAGGGGCACAACTTGGACAATGGTGCACTTGGCCAAAAAGGGAGTATGCGTTTTCTCCTGAATATATTCAGGAGAAAACGCATACGCCCTTTTTGGCCAAGCAAGCAAGCGGGCAATGCAAATCTGCACTACAAAGAAGTATCACTTCCCACCGGTCAAAAGGGACATCCACAAAATGTGTAAAACCAGAAAGGCAAGACAGGCCCTGGAGAACTGGGAGCCTTGTTATGCTGATGGGCGGGATGTAAACTGCCAACTGCCTCACTGGAGGAGTGCATTGTGTTCCCTAAAACAAGTAAACAACAGAGCTACAGAGCCAAGGCCACTTCCAGTCTAGGGAGTATACCTGGGAAAAACTGAAAATCAATAAGAAAGAGCCACCTCCAAATTTAAGGCTGCACTGACTACAAGAAGCTCAACTTGGGTACACCTTAAATATCCCAGGAAATATAAAAATGGTTCAAAACATTGTGGTACTTACGTACGATGGAATATCCCTCAGCGATGAAATCAATGTCATAAGACCAGTAGAAGCAAAGGGAGTGGATTCAGGTACGATGATTCTAAGTGAAATAAGTCACACAGAAAAAGAAACTTATCATAAGATATCACTTATGAAGATCCTGTAAACATGGCTACACGTGAACTGAGTTAGGAAAGAGAACAGAGTCTCACATTTAGAAAACACTCTTATGCCTGCATAAAGGGGATGGAGAGGTGGGGTGATGCATAAAACCAGAGTTTGATATAAGCACAGGGACCGTTCCAAAAACCAACTTTGGAATAGACAAGACCTACACCTTCCTCAGTGAAAGAGACTCAAAACCCCATATTTCCCGCAGAGGAATATATCTGACTAGTAAGAATCTTAAAACCTATGTATTGATATGACTCCATAAGGGAATCAAGTGTGTCTAGAGTGGCATAAACATGGCAGCGAGAATCAGCTCAAACCCACTATAAAAAGGAATTTCAAAAGCAAAACCAAAAAACAGGGACATTCTTTACAATTCCTTCAGGGTGTCTGAGGAAACCTGGAAAGACCCTATCTACAATGACAGCTGGATGTGGCATAAGGCTGGACACTTGGGACTGAGAGGATTGGTGAGATTGGGTGAGCAAATGCAGACCCTTTCAAGCAATAATGCATGACCCCCATTCCATGGGTCCCAACTCTCCAGGTTCAAGGGAATATTACTACAGCTATAACATGTACAGGAAACCTAGAGAATGGACACACTGTGAATACGAAAGGTTTCTAAAACTCAATGAATAGTCCCTCTCCTGCTGCTCCAGTTTGACTTTCCAACTGCCTTACTATCAATCTCCCAACTTGGAGAGACAGGCCCTTTAACCTCCTGGTTTGCACAGGTTCCCAATTTGGCAGAGGATGGAAGGGACGAGGGAGAACCCATGAGAGAGTAGCTGTTAGGCATTTGGACGGGCACATGTCACTCTAATTTCCCGGCAGGAAGAAGAATTAACCAAAGTCTCAGCCACCCACCGGGAACCAGTATAGGACATGATCCAAAATTTTGGACTTGTGTTCAGCTCACAAAAAACGAGTTGAGAAAAGGAGCTCAGCGGCAGAGCAATTCACAAACTGGCAGAGTGATAAAGGACAACTATCGTCCAAAAATCTGTTGAGGGAAGTCAACGAGGCGGACTTGAAAGCGAGGCAAAATAGCAGGAAACAGATTTCAAGAGGTACCTTGGAATCGCCTGTAAAGCACAGGAAGAGGGGCACAACTTGGACAATGGTGCACTTGGCCAAAAAGGGCGTATGCCTTTTCTCCTGAATATATTCAGGAGAAAACGCATACGCCCTTTTTGGCCAAGCAAGCAAGCGGGCAATGCAAATCTGCACTACAAAGAAGTATCACTTCCCACCGGTCAAAAGGGACATCCACAAAATGTGTAAAAACCAGAAAGGCAAGACAGGCCCTGGAGAACTGGGAGCCTTGTTATGCTGATGGGCGGGATGTAAATTGCCAACTGCCTCACTGGAGGAGTGCATTGTGTTCCCTAAAACAAGTAAACAACAGAGCTACAGAGCCAAGGCCACTTCCAGTCTAGGGAATATACCTTGGGAAAACTGAAAATCAATAAGAAAGAGCCACCTCCAAATTTAGGGCTGCACTGACTACAAGAACCTCAACTTGGGTACACCTTAAATATCCCAGGAAATATAAAAATGGTTCAAAACATTGTGGTACTTACGTACGATGGAATATCCCTCAGCCATGAAATCAATGTCATAAGACCAGTAGCAGCAAAGTGAGTGGATTCAGGTACGATGATTCTAAGTGAAATAAGTCACACAGAAAAAGAAACTTATCATAAGATATCACTTAGGAAGATCCTGTAAACATGGCTACACGTGAACTGAGTTAGGAAAGAGAACAGAGTCTCACATTTAGAAAACACGCTTATGCCTGCATAAAGGGGAAGGAGAGGTGGGGTGATGCATAAAACCAGAGTTTGATATAAGCACAGGGACCGTTTCAAAAACCAACTTTGGAATTGACAAGACCGACACCTTCCTCAGTGAAAGAGACTCAAAACCCCATATTTCCCACAGAGGAATATATCTGACTAGTAAGAATCTTAAAACCTATGTATTGATATGACTCCATAAGGGAATCAAGTGTGTCTAGAGTGGCATAAACATGGCAGCGAGAATCAGCTCAAACCCACTATAAAAAGGAATTTCAAAAGCAAAACCAAAAAACAGGGAAATTCTTTACAATTCCTTCAGGGTGTCTGAGGAAACCTGGAAAGACCCTATCTACAATGACAGCTGGATGTGGCATAAGGCTGGACACTTGGGACTGAGAGGATTGGTGAGATTGGGTGAGCAAATGCAGACCCTTTCAAGCAATAATGCATGGCCCCCATTCCATGGGTCCCAACTCTCCAGGTTCAAGGGAATATTACTACAGCTATAACATGTACAGGAAACCTAGAGAATGGACACACTGTGAATACGAAAGGTTTCTAAAACTCAACGAATAGTCCCTCTCCTGGTGCTCCAGTTTGACTTTCCAACTGCCTTACTATCAATCTCCCAACTTGGAGAGACAGGCCCTTTAACCTCCTGGTTTGCACAGGTTCCCAATTTGGCAGAGGATGGAAGGGACGAGGGAGAACCCATGAGAGAGTAGCTGTTAGGCATTTGGACGGGCACATGTCACTCTAATTTCCCGGCAGGAAGAAGAATTAACCAAAGTCTCAGCCACCCACCGGGAACCAGTATAGGACATAATCCAAAATTTTGGACTTGCGTTCAGCTCACAAAAAACGAGTTGAGAAATGGAGCTCAGGGGCACAGCAATTCACAAACTGGCAGAGTGATAAAGGACAACTATCGTCCAAAAATCTGTTGAGGGAAGTCAACGAGGCGGACTTGAAAGTGAGGCAAAATAGCAGGAAACAGATTTCAAGAGGTACGTTGGAATCGCCTGTAAAGCACAGGAAGAGGGGCACAACTTGGACAATGGTGCACTTGGCCAAAAAGGGCGTATGCGTTTTCTCCTGAATATATTCAGGAGAAAACGCATACGCCCTTTTTGGCCAAGCAAGCAAGCGGGCAATGCAAATCTGCACTACAAAGAAGTATCACTTCCCACCGGTCAAAAGGGACATCCACAAAATGTGTAAAAACCAGAAAGGCAAGACAGGCCCTGGAGAACAGGGAGCCTTGTTATGCTGATGGGCGGGATGTAAATTGCCAACTGCCTCACTGGAGGAGTGCATTTTGTTCCCTAAAACAAGTAAACAACAGAGCTACAGAGCCAAGGCCACTTCCAGTCTAGGGAATATACCTGGGGAAAACTGAAAATCAATAAGAAAGAGCCACCTCCAAATTTAGGGCTGCACTGGCTACAAGAACCTCAACTTGGGTACACCTTAAATATCCCAGGAAATATAAAAATGGTTCAAAACATTGTGGTACTTACGTACGATGGAATATCCCTCAGCCATGAAATCAATGTCATAAGACCAGTAGCAGCAAAGTGAGTGGATTCAGGTACGATGATTCTAAGTGAAATAAGTCACACAGAAAAAGAAACTTATCATAAGATATCACTTATGAAGATCCTGTAAACATGGCTACACGTGAACTGAGTTAGGAAAGAGAACAGAGTCTCACATTTAGAAAACACTCTTATGCCTGCATAAAGGGGAAGGAGAGGTGGGGTGATGCATAAAACCAGAGTTTGATATAAGCACAGGGACCGTTTCAAAAACCAACTTTGGAATTGACAAGACCGACACCTTCCTCAGTGAAAGAGACTCAAAACCCCATATTTCCCACAGAGGAATATATCTGACTAGTAAGAATCTTAAAACCTATGTATTGATATGTCTCCATAAGGGAATCAAGTGTGTCTAGAGTGGCATAAACATGGCAGCGAGAATCAGCTCAAACCCACTATAAAAAGGAATTTCAAAAGCAAAACCAAAAAACAGGGAAATTCTTTACAATTCCTTCAGGGTGTCTGAGGAAACCTGGAAAGACCCTATCTACAATGACAGCTGGATGTGGCATAAGGCTGGACACTTGGGACTGAGAGGATTGTTGAGATTGGGTGAGCAAATGCAGACCCTTTCAAGCAATAATGCATGGCCCCCATTCCATGGGTCCCAACTCTCCAGGTTCAAGGGAATATTACTACAGCTATAACATGTACAGGAAACCTAGAGAATGGACACACTGTGAATACGAAAGGTTTCTAAAACTCAACGAATAGTCCCTCTCCTGGTGCTCCAGTTTGACTTTCCAACTGCCTTACTATCAATCTCCCAACTTGGAGAGACAGGCCCTTTAACCTCCTGGTTTGCACAGGTTCCCAATTTGGCAGAGGATGGAAGGGACGAGGGAGAACCCATGAGAGAGTAGCTGTTAGGCATTTGGACGGGCACATGTCACTCTAATTTCCCGGCAGGAAGAAGAATTAACCAAAGTCTCAGCCACCCACCGGGAACCAGTATAGGACATAATCCAAAATTTTGGACTTGCGTTCAGCTCACAAAAAACGAGTTGAGAAATGGAGCTCAGGGGCACAGCAATTCACAAACTGGCAGAGTGATAAAGGACAACTATCGTCCAAAAATCTGTTGAGGGAAGTCAACGAGGCGGACTTCAAAGTGAGGCAAAATAGCAGGAAACAGATTTCAAGAGGTACGTTGGAATCGCCTGTAAAGCACAGGAAGAGGGGCACAACTTGGACAATGGTGCACTTGGCCAAAAAGGGCATATGCGTTTTCTCCTGAATATATTCAAGAGAAAACGCATACGCCCTTTTTGGCCAGGCAAGCAAGCGGGCAATGCAAATCTGCACTACAAAGAAGTATCACTTCCCACCGGTCAAAAGGGACATCCACAAAATGTGTAAAAACCAGAAAGGCAAGACAGGCCCTGGAGAACAGGGAGCCTTGTTATGCTGATGGGCGGGATGTAAATTGCCAACTGCCTCACTGGAGGAGTGCATTGTGTTCCCTAAAACAAGTAAACAACAGAGCTACAGAGCCAAGGCCACTTCCAGTCTAGGGAATATACCTGGGGAAAACTGAAAATCAATAAGAAAGAGCCACCTCCAAATTTAGGGCTGCACTGGCTACAAGAACCTCAAATTGGGTACACCTTAAATATCCCAGGAAATATAAAAATGGTTCAAAACATTGTGGTACTTACGTACGATGGAATATCCCTCAGCCATGAAATCAATGTCATAAGACCAGTAGCAGCAAAGTGAGTGGATTCAGGTACGATGATTCTAAGTGAAATAAGTCACACAGAAAAAGAAACTTATCATAAGATATCACTTATGAAGATCCTGTAAACATGGCTACACGTGAACTGAGTTAGGAAAGAGAACAGAGTCTCACATTTAGAAAACACTCTTATGCCTGCATAAAGGGGAAGGAGAGGTGGGGTGATGCATAAAACCAGAGTTTGATATAAGCACAGGGACCGTTTCAAAAACCAACTTTGGAATTGACAAGACCGACACCTTCCTCAGTGAAAGAGACTCAAAACCCCATATTTCCCACAGAGGAATATATCTGACTAGTAAGAATCTTAAAACCTATGTATTGATATGTCTCCATAAGGGAATCAAGTGTGTCTAGAGTGGCATAAACATGGCAGCGAGAATCAGCTCAAACCCACTATAAAAAGGAATTTCAAAAGCAAAACCAAAAAACAGGGAAATTCTTTACAATTCCTTCAGGGTGTCTGAGGAAACCTGGAAAGACCCTATCTACAATGACAGCTGGATGTGGCATAAGGCTGGACACTTGGGACTGAGAGGATTGGTGAGATTGGGTGAGCAAATGCAGACCCTTTCAAGCAATAATGCATGGCCCCCATTCCATGGGTCCCAACTCTCCAGGTTCAAGGGAATATTACTACAGCTATAACATGTACAGGAAACCTAGAGAATGGACACACTGTGAATACGAAAGGTTTCTAAAACTCAACGAATAGTCCCTCTCCTGGTGCTCCAGTTTGACTTTCCAACTGCCTTACTATCAATCTCCCAACTTGGAGAGACAGGCCCTTTAACCTCCTGGTTTGCACAGGTTCCCAATTTGGCAGAGGATGGAAGGGACGAGGGAGAACCCATGAGAGAGTAGCTGTTAGGCATTTGGACGGGCACATGTCACTCTAATTTCCCGGCAGGAAGAAGAATTAACCAAAGTCTCAGCCACCCACCGGGAACCAGTATAGGACATAATCCAAAATTTTGGACTTGCGTTCAGCTCACAAAAAACGAGTTGAGAAATGTAGCTCAGGGGCACAGCAATTCACAAACTGGCAGAGTGATAAAGGACAACTATCGTCCAAAAATCTGTTGAGGGAAGTCAACGAGGCGGACTTCAAAGTGAGGCAAAATAGCAGGAAACAGATTTCAAGAGGTACGTTGGAATCGCCTGTAAAGCACAGGAAGAGGGGCACAACTTGGACAATGGTGCACTTGGCCAAAAAGGGCGTATGCGTTTTCTCCTGAATATATTCAGGAGAAAACGCATACGCCCTTTTTGGCCAGGCAAGCAAGTGGGCAATGCAAATCTGCACTACAAAGAAGTATCACTTCCCACCGGTCAAAAGGGACATCCACAAAATGTGTAAAAACCAGAAAGGCAAGACAGGCCCTGGAGAACAGGGAGCCTTGTTATGCTGATGGGCGGGATGTAAATTGCCAACTGCCTCACTGGAGGAGTGCATTGTGTTCCCTAAAACAAGTAAACAACAGAGCTACAGAGCCAAGGCCACTTCCAGTCTAGGGAATATACCTGGGGAAAACTGAAAATCAATAAGAAAGAGCCACCTCCAAATTTAGGGCTGCACTGGCTACAAGAACCTCAAATTGGGTACACCTTAAATATCCCAGGAAATATAAAAATGGTTCAAAACATTGTGGTACTTACGTACGATGGAATATCCCTCAGCCATGAAATCAATGTCATAAGACCAGTAGCAGCAAAGTGAGTGGATTCAGGTACGATGATTCTAAGTGAAATAAGTCACACAGAAAAAGAAACTTATCATAAGATATCACTTATGAAGATCCTGTAAACATGGCTACACGTGAACTGAGTTAGGAAAGAGAACAGAGTCTCACATTTAGAAAACACTCTTATGCCTGCATAAAGGGGAAGGAGAGGTGGGGTGATGCATAAAACCAGAGTTTGATATAAGCACAGGGACCGTTTCAAAAACCAACTTTGGAATTGACAAGACCGACACCTTCCTCAGTGAAAGAGACTCAAAACCCCATATTTCCCACAGAGGAATATATCTGACTAGTAAGAATCTTAAAACCTATGTATTGATATGACTCCATAAGGGAATCAAGTGTGTCTAGAGTGGCATAAACATGGCAGCGAGAATCAGCTCAAACCCACTATAAAAAGGAATTTCAAAAGCAAAACCAAAAAACAGGGAAATTCTTTACAATTCCTTCAGGGTGTCTGAGGAAACCTGGAAAGACCCTATCTACAATGACAGCTGGATGTGGCATAAGGCTGGACACTTGGGACTGAGAGGATTGGTGAGATTGGGTGAGCAAATGCAGACCCTTTCAAGCAATAATGCATGGCCCCCATTCCATGGGTCCCAACTCTCCAGGTTCAAGGGAATATTACTACAGCTATAACATGTACAGGAAACCTAGAGAATGGACACAATGTGAATACGAAATGTTTCTAAAACTCAACGAATAGTCCCTCTCCTGGTGCTCCAGTTTGACTTTCCAACTGCCTTACTATCAATCTCCCAACTTGGAGAGACAGGCCCTTTAACCTCCTGGTTTGCACAGGTTCCCAATTTGGCAGAGGATGGAAGGGACGAGGGAGAACCCATGAGAGAGTAGCTGTTAGGCATTTGGACGGGCACATGTCACTCTAATTTCCCGGCAGAAAGAAGAATTAACCAAAGTCTCAGCCACCCACCGGGAACCAGTATAGGACATGATCCAAAATTTTGGACTTGCGTTCAGCTCACAAAAAACGAGTTGAGAAATGGAGCTCAGGGGCACAGCAATTCACAAACTGGCAGAGTGATAAAGGACAACTATCGTCCAAAAATCTGTTGAGGGAAGTCAACGAGGCGGACTTGAAAGTGAGGCAAAATAGCAGGAAACAGATTTCAAGAGGTACGTTGGAATCGCCTGTAAAGCACAGGAAGAGGGGCACAACTTGGACAATGGTGCACTTGGCCAAAAAGGGCGTATGCGTTTTCTCCTGAATATATTCAGGAGAAAACGCATACGCCCTTTTTGGCCAAGCAAGCAAGCGGGCAATGCAAATCTGCACTACAAAGAAGTATCACTTCCCACCGGTCAAAAGGGACATCCACAAAATGTGTAAAAACCAGAAAGGCAAGACAGGCCCTGGAGAACTGGGAGCCTTGTTATGCTGATGGGCGGGATGTAAATTGCCAACTGCCTCACTGGAGGAGTGCATTGTGTTCCCTAAAACAAGTAAACAACAGAGCTACAGAGCCAAGGCCACTTCCAGTCTAGGGAATATACCTTGGGAAAACTGAAAATCAATAAGAAAGAGCCACCTCCAAATTTAGGGCTGCACTGACTACAAGAACCTCAACTTGGGTACACCTTAAATATCCCAGGAAATATAAAAATGGTTCAAAACATTGTGGTACTTACGTACGATGGAATATCCCTCAGCCATGAAATCAATGTCATAAGACCAGTAGCAGCAAAGTGAGTGGATTCAGGTACGATGATTCTAAGTGAAATAAGTCACACAGAAAAAGAAACTTATCATAAGATATCACTTATGAAGATCCTGTAAACATGGCTACACGTGAACTGAGTTAGGAAAGAGAACAGAGTCTCACATTTAGAAAACACTCTTATGCCTGCATAAAGGGGAAGGAGAGGTGGGGTGATGCATAAAACCAGAGTTTGATATAAGCACAGGGACCGTTTCAAAAACCAACTTTGGAATTGACAAGACCGACACCTTCCTCAGTGAAAGAGACTCAAAACCCCATATTTCCCACAGAGGAATATATCTGACTAGTAAGAATCTTAAAACCTATGTATTGATATGTCTCCATAAGGGAATCAAGTGTGTCTAGAGTGGCATAAACATGGCAGCGAGAATCAGCTCAAACCCACTATAAAAAGGAATTTCAAAAGCAAAACCAAAAAACAGGGAAATTCTTTACAATTCCTTCAGGGTGTCTGAGGAAACCTGGAAAGACCCTATCTACAATGACAGCTGGATGTGGCATAAGGCTGGACACTTGGGACTGAGAGGATTGGTGAGATTGGGTGAGCAAATGCAGACCCTTTCAAGCAATAATGCATGGCCCCCATTCCATGGGTCCCAACTCTCCAGGTTCAAGGGAATATTACTACAGCTATAACATGTACAGGAAACCTAGAGAATGGACACACTGTGAATACGAAAGGTTTCTAAAACTCAACGAATAGTCCCTCTCCTGGTGCTCCAGTTTGACTTTCCAACTGCCTTACTATCAATCTCCCAACTTGGAGAGACAGGCCCTTTAACCTCCTGGTTTGCACAGGTTCCCAATTTGGCAGAGGATGGAAGGGACGAGGGAGAACCCATGAGAGAGTAGCTGTTAGGCATTTGGACGGGCACATGTCACTCTAATTTCCCGGCAGGAAGAAGAATTAACCAAAGTCTCAGCCACCCACCGGGAACCAGTATAGGACATGATCCAAAATTTTGGACTTGCGTTCAGCTCACAAAAAACGAGTTGAGAAATGGAGCTCAGGGGCACAGCAATTCACAAACTGGCAGAGTGATAAAGGACAACTATCGTCCAAAAATCTGTTGAGGGAAGTCAACGAGGCGGACTTGAAAGCGAGGCAAAATAGCAGGAAACAGATTTCAAGAGGTACCTAGGAATCGCCTGTAAAGCACAGGAAGAGGGGCACAACTTGGACAATGGTGCACTTGGCCAAAAAGGGCGTATGCGCTTTCTCCTGAATATATTCAGGAGAAAACGCATACGCCCTTTTTGGCCAAGCAAGCAAGCGGGCAATGCAAATCTGCACCTCAAAGAAGTATCACTTCCCACCGGTCAAAAGGGACATCCACAAAATGTGTAAAAACCAGAAAGGCAAGACAGGCCCTGGAGAACAGGGAGCCTTGTTATGCTGATGGGCGGGATGTAAATTGCCAACTGCCTCACTGGAGGAGTGCATTGTGTTCCCTAAAACAAGTAAACAACAGAGCTACAGAGCCAAGGCCACTTCCAGTCTAGGGAATATACCTGGGGAAAACTGAAAATCAATAAGAAAGAGCCACCTCCAAATTTAGGGCTGCACTGGCTACAAGAACCTCAACTTGGGTACACCTTAAATATCCCAGGAAATATAAAAATGGTTCAAAACATTGTGGTACTTACGTACGATGGAATATCCCTCAGCCATGAAATCAATGTCATAAGACCAGTAGCAGCAAAGTGAGTGGATTCAGGTACGATGATTCTAAGTGAAATAAGTCACACAGAAAAAGAAACTTATCATAAGATATCACTTATGAAGATCCTGTAAACATGGCTACACGTGAACTGAGTTAGGAAAGAGAACAGAGTCTCACATTTAGAAAACACTCTTATGCCTGCATAAAGGGGAAGGAGAGGTGGGGTGATGCATAAAACCAGAGTTTGATATAAGCACAGGGACCGTTTCAAAAACCAACTTTGGAATTGACAAGACCGACACCTTCCTCAGTGAAAGAGACTCAAAACCCCATATTTCCCACAGAGGAATATATCTGACTAGTAAGAATCTTAAAACCTATGTATTGATATGACTCCATAAGGGAATCAAGTGTGTCTAGAGTGGCATAAACATGGCAGCGAGAATCAGCTCAAACCCACTATAAAAAGGAATTTCAAAAGCAAAACCAAAAAACAGGGAAATTCTTTACAATTCCTTCAGGGTGTCTGAGGAAACCTGGAAAGACCCTATCTACAATGACAGCTGGATGTGGCATAAGGCTGGACACTTGGGACTGAGAGGATTGGTGAGATTGGGTGAGCAAATGCAGACCCTTTCAAGCAATAATGCATGGCCCCCATTCCATGGGTCCCAACTCTCCAGGTTCAAGGGAATATTACTACAGCTATAACATGTACAGGAAACCTAGAGAATGGACACAATGTGAATACGAAATGTTTCTAAAACTCAACGAATAGTCCCTCTCCTGGTGCTCCAGTTTGACTTTCCAACTGCCTTACTATCAATCTCCCAACTTGGAGAGACAGGCCCTTTAACCTCCTGGTTTGCACAGGTTCCCAATTTGGCAGAGGATGGAAGGGACGAGGGAGAACCCATGAGAGAGTAGCTGTTAGGCATTTGGACGGGCACATGTCACTCTAATTTCCCGGCAGAAAGAAGAATTAACCAAAGTCTCAGCCACCCACCGGGAACCAGTATAGGACATGATCCAAAATTTTGGACTTGCGTTCAGCTCACAAAAAACGAGTTGAGAAATGGAGCTCAGGGGCACAGCAATTCACAAACTGGCAGAGTGATAAAGGACAACTATCGTCCAAAAATCTGTTGAGGGAAGTCAACGAGGCGGACTTGAAAGTGAGGCAAAATAGCAGGAAACAGATTTCAAGAGGTACGTTGGAATCGCCTGTAAAGCACAGGAAGAGGGGCACAACTTGGACAATGGTGCACTTGGCCAAAAAGGGCGTATGCGTTTTCTCCTGAATATATTCAGGAGAAAACGCATACGCCCTTTTTGGCCAAGCAAGCAAGCGGGCAATGCAAATCTGCACTACAAAGAAGTATCACTTCCCACCGGTCAAAAGGGACATCCACAAAATGTGTAAAAACCAGAAAGGCAAGACAGGCCCTGGAGAACTGGGAGCCTTGTTATGCTGATGGGCGGGATGTAAATTGCCAACTGCCTCACTGGAGGAGTGCATTGTGTTCCCTAAAACAAGTAAACAACAGAGCTACAGAGCCAAGGCCACTTCCAGTCTAGGGAATATACCTTGGGAAAACTGAAAATCAATAAGAAAGAGCCACCTCCAAATTTAGGGCTGCACTGACTACAAGAACCTCAACTTGGGTACACCTTAAATATCCCAGGAAATATAAAAATGGTTCAAAACATTGTGGTACTTACGTACGATGGAATATCCCTCAGCCATGAAATCAATGTCATAAGACCAGTAGCAGCAAAGTGAGTGGATTCAGGTACGATGATTCTAAGTGAAATAAGTCACACAGAAAAAGAAACTTATCATAAGATATCACTTATGAAGATCCTGTAAACATGGCTACACGTGAACTGAGTTAGGAAAGAGAACAGAGTCTCACATTTAGAAAACACTCTTATGCCTGCATAAAGGGGAAGGAGAGGTGGGGTGATGCATAAAACCAGAGTTTGATATAAGCACAGGGACCGTTTCAAAAACCAACTTTGGAATTGACAAGACCGACACCTTCCTCAGTGAAAGAGACTCAAAACCCCATATTTCCCACAGAGGAATATATCTGACTAGTAAGAATCTTAAAACCTATGTATTGATATGTCTCCATAAGGGAATCAAGTGTGTCTAGAGTGGCATAAACATGGCAGCGAGAATCAGCTCAAACCCACTATAAAAAGGAATTTCAAAAGCAAAACCAAAAAACAGGGAAATTCTTTACAATTCCTTCAGGGTGTCTGAGGAAACCTGGAAAGACCCTATCTACAATGACAGCTGGATGTGGCATAAGGCTGGACACTTGGGACTGAGAGGATTGGTGAGATTGGGTGAGCAAATGCAGACCCTTTCAAGCAATAATGCATGGCCCCCATTCCATGGGTCCCAACTCTCCAGGTTCAAGGGAATATTACTACAGCTATAACATGTACAGGAAACCTAGAGAATGGACACACTGTGAATACGAAAGGTTTCTAAAACTCAACGAATAGTCCCTCTCCTGGTGCTCCAGTTTGACTTTCCAACTGCCTTACTATCAATCTCCCAACTTGGACAGACAGGCCCTTTAACCTCCTGGTTTGCACAGGTTCCCAATTTGGCAGAGGATGGAAGGGACGAGGGAGAACCCATGAGAGAGTAGCTGTTAGGCATTTGGACGGGCACATGTCACTCTAATTTCCCGGCAGGAAGAAGAATTAACCAAAGTCTCAGCCACCCACCGGGAACCAGTATAGGACATGATCCAAAATTTTGGACTTGCGTTCAGCTCACAAAAAACGAGTTGAGAAATGGAGCTCAGGGGCACAGCAATTCACAAACTGGCAGAGTGATAAAGGACAACTATCGTCCAAAAATCTGTTGAGGGAAGTCAACGAGGCGGACTTGAAAGCGAGGCAAAATAGCAGGAAACGGATTTCAAGAGGTACCTAGGAATCGCCTGTAAAGCACAGGAAGAGGGGCACAACTTGGACAATGGTGCACTTGGCCAAAAAGGGCGTATGCGCTTTCTCCTGAATATATTCAGGAGAAAACGCATACGCCCTTTTTGGCCAAGCAAGCAAGCGGGCAATGCAAATCTGCACCTCAAAGAAGTATCACTTCCCACCGGTCAAAAGGGACATCCACAAAATGTGTAAAAACCAGAAAGGCAAGACAGGCCCTGGAGAACAGGGAGCCTTGTTATGCTGATGGGCGGGATGTAAATTGCCAACTGCCTCACTGGAGGAGTGCATTGTGTTCCCTAAAACAAGTAAACAACAGAGCTACAGAGCCAAGGCCACTTCCAGTCTAGGGAATATACCTGGGGAAAACTGAAAATCAATAAGAAAGTGCCACCTCCAAATTTAGGGCTGCACTGGCTACAAGAACCTCAACTTGGGTACACCTTAAATATCCCAGGAAATATAAAAATGGTTCAAAACATTGTGGTACTTACGTACGATGGAATATCCCTCAGCCATGAAATCAATGTCATAAGACCAGTAGCAGCAAAGTGAGTGGATTCAGGTACGATGATTCTAAGTGAAATAAGTCACACAGAAAAAGAAACTTATCATAAGATATCACTTAGGAAGATCCTGTAAACATGGCTACACGTGAACTGAGTTAGGAAAGAGAACAGAGTCTCACATTTAGAAAACACTCTTATGCCTGCATAAAGGGGAAGGAGAGGTGGGGTGATGCATAAAACCAGAGTTTGATATAAGCACAGGGACCGTTTCAAAAACCAACTTTGGAATTGACAAGACCGACACCTTCCTCAGTGAAAGAGACTCAAACCCCATATTTCCCACAGAGGAATATATCTGACTAGTAAGAATCTTAAAACCTATGTATTGATATGACTCCATAAGGGAATCATGTGTGTCTAGAGTGGCATAAACATGGCAGCGAGAATCAGCTCAAACCCACTATAAAAAGGAATTTCAAAAGCAAAACCAAAAAACAGGGAAATTCTTTACAATTCCTTCAGGGTGTCTGAGGAAACCTGGAAAGACCCTATCTACAATGACAGCTGGATGTGGCATAAGGCTGGACACTTGGGACTGAGAGGATTGGTGAGATTGGGTGAGCAAATGCAGACCCTTTCAAGCAATAATGCATGGCCCCCATTCCATGGGTCCCAACTCTCCAGGTTCAAGGGAATATTACTACAGCTATAACATGTACAGGAAACCTAGAGAATGGACACACTGTGAATACGAAAGGTTTCTAAAACTCAACGAATAGTCCCTCTCCTGGTGCTCCAGTTTGACTTTCCAACTGCCTTACTATCAATCTCCCAACTTGGACAGACAGGCCCTTTAACCTCCTGGTTTGCACAGGTTCCCAATTTGGCAGAGGATGGAAGGGACGAGGGAGAACCCATGAGAGAGTAGCTGTTAGGCATTTGGACGGGCACATGTCACTCTAATTTCCCGGCAGGAAGAAGAATTAACCAAAGGCTCAGCCACCCACCGGGAACCAGTATAGGACAGGATCCAAAATTTTGGACTTGCGTTCAGCTCACAAAAAACGAGTTGAGAAATGGAGCTCAGGGGCACAGCAATTCACAAACTGGCAGAGTGATAAAGGACAACTATCGTCCAAAAATCTGTTGAGGGAAGTCAACGAGGCGGACTTGAAAGCGAGGCAAAATAGCAGGAAACAGATTTCAAGAGGTACCTAGGAATCGCCTGTAAAGCACAGGAAGAGGGGCACAACTTGGACAATGGTGCACTTGGCCAAAAAGGGCGTATGCGCTTTCTCCTGAATATATTCAGGAGAAAACGCATACGCCCTTTTTGGCCAAGCAAGCAAGCGGGCAATGCAAATCTGCACCTCAAAGAAGTATCACTTCCCACCGGTCAAAAGGGACATCCACAAAATGTGTAAAAACCAGAAAGGCAAGACAGGCCCTGGAGAACAGGGAGCCTTGTTATGCTGATGGGCGGGATGTAAATTGCCAACTGCCTCACTGGAGGAGTGCATTGTGTTCCCTAAAACAAGTAAACAACAGAGCTACAGAGCCAAGGCCACTTCCAGTCTAGGGAATATACCTGGGGAAAACTGAAAATCAATAAGAAAGAGCCACCTCCAAATTTAGGGCTGCACTGGCTACAAGAACCTCAACTTGGGTACACCTTAAATATCCCAGGAAATATAAAAATGGTTCAAAACATTGTGGTACTTACGTACGATGGAATATCCCTCAGCCATGAAATCAATGTCATAAGACCAGTAGCAGCAAAGTGAGTGGATTCAGGTACGATGATTCTAAGTGAAATAAGTCACACAGAAAAAGAAACTTATCATAAGATATCACTTAGGAAGATCCTGTAAACATGGCTACACGTGAACTGAGTTAGGAAAGAGAACAGAGTCTCACATTTAGAAAACACTCTTATGCCTGCATAAAGGGGAAGGAGAGGTGGGGTGATGCATAAAACCAGAGTTTGATATAAGCACAGGGACCGTTTCAAAAACCAACTTTGGAATTGACAAGACCGACACCTTCCTCAGTGAAAGAGACTCAAACCCCATATTTCCCACAGAGGAATATATCTGACTAGTAAGAATCTTAAAACCTATGTATTGATATGACTCCATAAGGGAATCATGTGTGTCTAGAGTGGCATAAACATGGCAGCGAGAATCAGCTCAAACCCACTATAAAAAGGAATTTCAAAAGCAAAACCAAAAAACAGGGAAATTCTTTACAATTCCTTCAGGGTGTCTGAGGAAACCTGGAAAGACCCTATCTACAATGACAGCTGGATGTGGCATAAGGCTGGACACTTGGGACTGAGAGGATTGGTGAGATTGGGTGAGCAAATGCAGACCCTTTCAAGCAATAATGCATGGCCCCCATTCCATGGGTCCCAACTCTCCAGGTTCAAGGGAATATTACTACAGCTATAACATGTACAGGAAACCTAGAGAATGGACACACTGTGAATACGAAAGGTTTCTAAAACTCAACGAATAGTCCCTCTCCTGGTGCTCCAGTTTGACTTTCCAACTGCCTTACTATCAATCTCCCAACTTGGACAGACAGGCCCTTTAACCTCCTGGTTTGCACAGGTTCCCAATTTGGCAGAGGATGGAAGGGACGAGGGAGAACCCATGAGAGAGTAGCTGTTAGGCATTTGGACGGGCACATGTCACTCTAATTTCCCGGCAGGAAGAAGAATTAACCAAAGTCTCAGCCACCCACCGGGAACCAGTATAGGACATGATCCAAAATTTTGGACTTGCGTTCAGCTCACAAAAAACGAGTTGAGAAATGGAGCTCAGGGGCACAGCAATTCACAAACTGGCAGAGTGATAAAGGACAACTATCGTCCAAAAATCTGTTGAGGGAAGTCAACGAGGCGGACTTGAAAGCGAGGCAAAATAGCAGGAAACAGATTTCAAGAGGTACCTAGGAATCGCCTGTAAAGCACAGGAAGAGGGGCACAACTTGGACAATGGTGCACTTGGCCAAAAAGGGCGTATGCACTTTCTCCTGAATATATTCAGGAGAAAACGCATACGCCCTTTTTGGCCAAGCAAGCAAGCGGGCAATGGAAATCTGCACCTCAAAGAAGTATCACTTCCCACCGGTCAAAAGGGACATCCACAAAATGTGTAAAAACCAGAAAGGCAAGACAGGCCCTGGAGAACAGGGAGCCTTGTTATGCTGATGGGCGGGATGTAAATTGCCAACTGCCTCACTGGAGGAGTGCATTGTGTTCCCTAAAACAAGTAAACAGCAGAGCTACAGAGCCAAGGCCACTTCCAGTCTAGGGAATATACCTGGGGAAAACTGAAAATCAATAAGAAAGAGCCACCTCCAAATTTAGGGCTGCACTGGCTACAAGAACCTCAACTTGGGTACACCTTAAATATCCCAGGAAATATAAAAATGGTTCAAAACATTGTGGTACTTACGTACGATGGAATATCCCTCAGCCATGAAATCAATGTCATAAGACCAGTAGCAGCAAAGTGAGTGGATTCAGGTACGATGATTCTAAGTGAAATAAGTCACACAGAAAAAGAAACTTATCATAAGATATCACTTAGGAAGATCCTGTAAACATGGCTACACGTGAACTGAGTTAGGAAAGAGAACAGAGTCTCACATTTAGAAAACACTCTTATGCCTGCATAAAGGGGAAGGAGAGGTGGGGTGATGCATAAAACCAGAGTTTGATATAAGCACAGGGACCGTTTCAAAAACCAACTTTGGAATAGACAAGACCGACACCTTCCTCAGTGAAAGAGACTCAAACCCCATATTTCCCACAGAGGAATATATCTGACTAGTAAGAATCTTAAAACCTATGTATTGATATGACTCCATAAGGGAATCATGTGTGTCTAGAGTGGCATAAACATGGCAGCGAGAATCAGCTCAAACCCACTATAAAAAGGAATTTCAAAAGCAAAACCAAAAAACAGGGAAATTCTTTACAATTCCTTCAGGGTGTCTGAGGAAACCTGGAAAGACCCTATCTACAATGACAGCTGGATGTGGCATAAGGCTGGACACTTGGGACTGAGAGGATTGGTGAGATTGGGTGAGCAAATGCAGACCCTTTCAAGCAATAATGCATGGCCCCCATTCCATGGGTCCCAACTCTCCAGGTTCAAGGGAATATTACTACAGCTATAACATGTACAGGAAACCTAGAGAATGGACACACTGTGAATACGAAAGGTTTCTAAAACTCAACGAATAGTCCCTCTCCTGGTGCTCCAGTTTGACTTTCCAACTGCCTTACTATCAATCTCCCAACTTGGACAGACAGGCCCTTTAACCTCCTGGTTTGCACAGGTTCCCAATTTGGCAGAGGATGGAAGGGACGAGGGAGAACCCATGAGAGAGTAGCTGTTAGGCATTTGGACGGGCACATGTCACTCTAATTTCCCGGCAGGAAGAAGAATTAACCAAAGTCTCAGCCACCCACCGGGAACCAGTATAGGACATGATCCAAAATTTTGGACTTGCGTTCAGCTCACAAAAAACGAGTTGAGAAATGGAGCTCAGGGGCACAGCAATTCACAAACTGGCAGAGTGATAAAGGACAACTATCGTCCAAAAATCTGTTGAGGGAAGTCAACGAGGCGGACTTGAAAGCGAGGCAAAATAGCAGGAAACAGATTTCAAGAGGTACCTAGGAATCGCCTGTAAAGCACAGGAAGAGGGGCACAACTTGGACAATGGTGCACTTGGCCAAAAAGGGCGTATGCGCTTTCTCCTGAATATATTCAGGAGAAAACGCATACGCCCTTTTTGGCCAAGCAAGCAAGCGGGCAATGCAAATCTGCACCTCAAAGAAGTATCACTTCCCACCGGTCAAAAGGGACATCCACAAAATGTGTAAAAACCAGAAAGGCAAGACAGGCCCTGGAGAACAGGGAGCCTTGTTATGCTGATGGGCGGGATGTAAATTGCCAACTGCCTCACTGGAGGAGTGCATTGTGTTCCCTAAAACAAGTAAACAGCAGAGCTACAGAGCCAAGGCCACTTCCAGTCTAGGGAATATACCTGGGGAAAACTGAAAATCAATAAGAAAGAGCCACCTCCAAATTTAGGGCTGCACTGGCTACAAGAACCTCAACTTGGGTACACCTTAAATATCCCAGGAAATATAAAAATGGTTCAAAACATTGTGGTACTTACGTACGATGGAATATCCCTCAGCCATGAAATCAATGTCATAAGACCAGTAGCAGCAAAGTGAGTGGATTCAGGTACGATGATTGTAAGTGAAATAAGTCACACAGAAAAAGAAACTTATCATAAGATATCACTTAGGAAGATCCTGTAAACATGGCTACACGTGAACTGAGTTAGGAAAGAGAACAGAGTCTCACATTTAGAAAACACTCTTATGCCTGCATAAAGGGGAAGGAGAGGTGGGGTGATGCATAAAACCAGAGTTTGATATAAGCACAGGGACCGTTTCAAAAACCAACTTTGGAATTGACAAGACCGACACCTTCCTCAGTGAAAGAGACTCAAACCCCATATTTCCCACAGAGGAATATATCTGACTAGTAAGAATCTTAAAACCTATGTATTGATATGACTCCATAAGGGAATCATGTGTGTCTAGAGTGGCATAAACATGGCAGCGAGAATCAGCTCAAACCCACTATAAAAAGGAATTTCAAAAGCAAAACCAAAAAACAGGGAAATTCTTTACAATTCCTTCAGGGTGTCTGAGGAAACCTGGAAAGACCCTATCTACAATGACAGCTGGATGTGGCATAAGGCTGGACACTTGGGACTGAGAGGATTGGTGAGATTGGGTGAGCAAATGCAGACCCTTTCAAGCAATAATGCATGGCCCCCATTCCATGGGTCCCAACTCTCCAGGTTCAAGGGAATATTACTACAGCTATAACATGTACAGGAAACCTAGAGAATGGACACACTGTGAATACGAAAGGTTTCTAAAACTCAACGAATAGTCCCTCTCCTGGTGCTCCAGTTTGACTTTCCAACTGCCTTACTATCAATCTCCCAACTTGGACAGACAGGCCCTTTAACCTCCTGGTTTGCACAGGTTCCCAATTTGGCAGAGGATGGAAGGGACGAGGGAGAACCCATGAGAGAGTAGCTGTTAGGCATTTGAACGGGCACATGTCACTCTAATTTCCCGGCAGGAAGAAGAATTAACCAAAGTCTCAGCCACCCACCGGGAACCAGTATAGGACATGATCCAAAATTTCGGACTTGCGTTCAGCTCACAAAAAACGAGTTGAGAAATGGAGCTCAGGGGCACAGCAATTCACAAACTGGCAGAGTGATAAAGGACAACTATCGTCCAAAAATCTGTTGAGGGAAGTCAACGAGGCGGACTTGAAAGTGAGGCAAAATAGCAGGAAACAGATTTCAAGAGGTACGTTGGAATCGCCTGTAAAGCACAGGAAGAGGGGCACAACTTGGACAATGGTGCACTTGGCCAAAAAGGGCGTATGCCTTTTCTCCTGAATATATTCAGGAGAAAACGCATACGCCCTTTTTGGCCAAGCAAGCAAGCGGGCAATGCAAATCTGCACTACAAAGAAGTATCACTTCCCACCGGTCAAAAGGGACATCCACAAAATGTGTAAAAACCAGAAAGGCAAGACAGGCCCTGGAGAACAGGGAGCCTTGTTATGCTGATGGGCGGGATGTAAATTGCCAACTGCCTCACTGGAGGAGTGCATTGTGTTCCCTAAACAAGTAAACAACAGAGCTACAGAGCCAAGGCCACTTCCAGTCTAGGGAATATACCTTGGGAAAACTGAAAATCAATAAGAAAGAGCCACCTCCAAATTTAGGGCTGCACTGGCTACAAGAACCTCAACTTGGGTACACCTTAAATATCCCAGGAAATATAAAAATGGTTCAAAACATTGTGGTACTTACGTACGATGGAATATCCCTCAGCCATGAAATCAATGTCATAAGACCAGTAGCAGCAAAGTGAGTGGATTCAGGTACGATGATTCTAAGTGAAATAAGTCACACAGAAAAAGAAACTTATCATAAGATATCACTTAGGAAGATCCTGTAAACATGGCTACACGTGAACTGAGTTAGGAAAGAGAACAGAGTCTCACATTTAGAAAACACTCTTATGCCTGCATAAAGGGGAAGGAGAGGTGGGGTGATGCATAAAACCAGAGTTTGATATAAGCACAGGGACCGTTTCAAAAACCAACTTTGGAATAGACAAGACCGACACCTTCCTCAGTGAAAGAGACTCAAACCCCATATTTCCCACAGAGGAATATATCTGACTAGTAAGAATCTTAAAACCTATGTATTGATATGACTCCATAAGGGAATCATGTGTGTCTAGAGTGGCATAAACATGGCAGCGAGAATCAGCTCAAACCCACTATAAAAAGGAATTTCAAAAGCAAAACCAAAAAACAGGGAAATTCTTTACAATTCCTTCAGGGTGTCTGAGGAAACCTGGAAAGACCCTATCTACAATGACAGCTGGATGTGGCATAAGGCTGGACACTTGGGACTGAGAGGATTGGTGAGATTGGGTGAGCAAATGCAGACCCTTTCAAGCAATAATGCATGGCCCCCATTCCATGGGTCCCAACTCTCCAGGTTCAAGGGAATATTACTACAGCTATAACATGTACAGGAAACCTAGAGAATGGACACACTGTGAATACGAAAGGTTTCTAAAACTCAACGAATAGTCCCTCTCCTGGTGCTCCAGTTTGACTTTCCAACTGCCTTACTATCAATCTCCCAACTTGGACAGACAGGCCCTTTAACCTCCTGGTTTGCACAGGTTCCCAATTTGGCAGAGGATGGAAGGGACGAGGGAGAACCCATGAGAGAGTAGCTGTTAGGCATTTGGACGGGCACATGTCACTCTAATTTCCCGGCAGGAAGAAGAATTAACCAAAGTCTCAGCCACCCACCGGGAACCAGTATAGGACATGATCCAAAATTTTGGACTTGCGTTCAGCTCACAAAAAACGAGTTGAGAAATGGAGCTCAGGGGCACAGCAATTCACAAACTGGCAGAGTGATAAAGGACAACTATCGTCCAAAAATCTGTTGAGGGAAGTCAACGAGGCGGACTTGAAAGCGAGGCAAAATAGCAGGAAACAGATTTCAAGAGGTACCTAGGAATCGCCTGTAAAGCACAGGAAGAGGGGCACAACTTGGACAATGGTGCACTTGGCCAAAAAGGGCGTATGCGCTTTCTCCTGAATATATTCAGGAGAAAACGCATACGCCCTTTTTGGCCAAGCAAGCAAGCGGGCAATGCAAATCTGCACCTCAAAGAAGTATCACTTCCCACCGGTCAAAAGGGACATCCACAAAATGTGTAAAAACCAGAAAGGCAAGACAGGCCCTGGAGAACAGGGAGCCTTGTTATGCTGATGGGCGGGATGTAAATTGCCAACTGCCTCACTGGAGGAGTGCATTGTGTTCCCTAAAACAAGTAAACAGCAGAGCTACAGAGCCAAGGCCACTTCCAGTCTAGGGAATATACCTGGGGAAAACTGAAAATCAATAAGAAAGAGCCACCTCCAAATTTAGGGCTGCACTGGCTACAAGAACCTCAACTTGGGTACATCTTAAATATCCCAGGAAATATAAAAATGGTTCAAAACATTGTGGTACTTACGTACGATGGAATATCCCTCAGCCATGAAATCAATGTCATAAGACCAGTAGCAGCAAAGTGAGTGGATTCAGGTACGATGATTGTAAGTGAAATAAGTCACACAGAAAAAGAAACTTATCATAAGATATCACTTAGGAAGATCCTGTAAACATGGCTACACGTGAACTGAGTTAGGAAAGAGAACAGAGTCTCACATTTAGAAAACACTCTTATGCCTGCATAAAGGGGAAGGAGAGGTGGGGTGATGCATAAAACCAGAGTTTGATATAAGCACAGGGACCGTTTCAAAAACCAACTTTGGAATTGACAAGACCGACACCTTCCTCAGTGAAAGAGACTCAAACCCCATATTTCCCACAGAGGAATATATCTGACTAGTAAGAATCTTAAAACCTATGTATTGATATGACTCCATAAGGGAATCATGTGTGTCTAGAGTGGCATAAACATGGCAGCGAGAATCAGCTCAAACCCACTATAAAAAGGAATTTCAAAAGCAAAACCAAAAAACAGGGAAATTCTTTACAATTCCTTCAGGGTGTCTGAGGAAACCTGGAAAGACCCTATCTACAATGACAGCTGGATGTGGCATAAGGCTGGACACTTGGGACTGAGAGGATTGGTGAGATTGGGTGAGCAAATGCAGACCCTTTCAAGCAATAATGCATGGCCCCCATTCCATGGGTCCCAACTCTCCAGGTTCAAGGGAATATTACTACAGCTATAACATGTACAGGAAACCTAGAGAATGGACACACTGTGCATACGAAAGGTTTCTAAAACTCAACGAATAGTCCCTCTCCTGGTGCTCCAGTTTGACTTTCCAACTGCCTTACTATCAATCTCCCAACTTGGACAGACAGGCCCTTTAACCTCCTGGTTTGCACAGGTTCCCAATTTGGCAGAGGATGGAAGGGACGAGGGAGAACCCATGAGAGAGTAGCTGTTAGGCATTTGAACGGGCACATGTCACTCTAATTTCCCGGCAGGAAGAAGAATTAACCAAAGTCTCAGCCACCCACCGGGAACCAGTATAGGACATGATCCAAAATTTCGGACTTGCGTTCAGCTCACAAAAAACGAGTTGAGAAATGGAGCTCAGGGGCACAGCAATTCACAAACTGGCAGAGTGATAAAGGACAACTATCGTCCAAAAATCTGTTGAGGGAAGTCAACGAGGCGGACTTGAAAGTGAGGCAAAATAGCAGGAAACAGATTTCAAGAGGTACGTTGGAATCGCCTGTAAAGCACAGGAAGAGGGGCACAACTTGGACAATGGTGCACTTGGCCAAAAAGGGCGTATGCCTTTTCTCCTGAATATATTCAGGAGAAAACGCATACGCCCTTTTTGGCCAAGCAAGCAAGCGGGCAATGCAAATCTGCACTACAAAGAAGTATCACTTCCCACCGGTCAAAAGGGACATCCACAAAATGTGTAAAAACCAGAAAGGCAAGACAGGCCCTGGAGAACAGGGAGCCTTGTTATGCTGATGGGCGGGATGTAAATTGCCAACTGCCTCACTGGAGGAGTGCATTGTGTTCCCTAAACAAGTAAACAACAGAGCTACAGAGCCAAGGCCACTTCCAGTCTAGGGAATATACCTTGGGAAAACTGAAAATCAATAAGAAAGAGCCACCTCCAAATTTAGGGCTGCACTGGCTACAAGAACCTCAACTTGGGTACACCTTAAATATCCCAGGAAATATAAAAATGGTTCAAAACATTGTGGTACTTACGTACGATGGAATATCCCTCAGCCATGAAATCAATGTCATAAGACCAGTAGCAGCAAAGTGAGTGGATTCAGGTACGATGATTCTAAGTGAAATAAGTCACACAGAAAAAGAAACTTATCATAAGATATCACTTAGGAAGATCCTGTAAACATGGCTACACGTGAACTGAGTTAGGAAAGAGAACAGAGTCTCACATTTAGAAAACACTCTTATGCCTGCATAAAGGGGAAGGAGAGGTGGGGTGATGCATAAAACCAGAGTTTGATATAAGCACAGGGACCGTTCCAAAAACCAACTTTGGAATAGACAAGACCTACACCTTCCTCAGTGAAAGAGACTCAAAACCCCATATTTCCCACAGAGGAATATATCTGACTAGTAAGAATCTTAAAACCTATGTATTGATATGACTCCATAAGGGAATCAAGTGTGTCTAGAGTGGCATAAACATGGCAGCGAGAATCAGCTCAAACACACTATAAAAAGGAATTTCAAAAGCAAAACCAAAAAACAGGGAAATTCTTTACAATTCCTTCAGGGTGTCTGAGGAAACCTGGAAAGACCCTATCTACAATGACAGCTGGATGTGGCATAAGGCTGGACACTTGGGACTGAGAGGATTGGTGAGATTGGGTGAGCAAATGCAGACCCTTTCAAGCAATAATGCATGGCCCCCATTCCATGGGTCCCAACTCTCCAGGTTCAAGGGAATATTACTACAGCTATAACATGTACAGGAAACCTAGAGAATGGACACACTGTGAATACGAAAGGTTTCTAAAACTCAATGAATAGTCCCTCTCCTGGTGCTCCCGTTTGACTTTCCAACTGCCTTACTATCAATCTCCCAACTTGGAGAGACAGGCCCTTTAACCTCCTGGTTTGCACAGGTTCCCAATTTGGCAGAGGATGGAAGGGACGAGGGAGAACCCATGAGAGAGTAGCTGTTAGGCATTTGGACGGGCACATGTCACTCTAATTTCCCGGCAGGAAGAAGAATTAACCAAAGTCTCAGCCACCCACCGGGAACCAGTATAGGACATGATCCAAAATTTCGGACTTGCGTTCAGCTCACAAAAAACGAGTTGAGAAATGGAGCTCAGGGGCACAGCAATTCACAAACTGGCAGAGTGATAAAGGACAACTATCGTCCAAAAATCTGTTGAGGGAAGTCAACGAGGCGGACTTGAAAGTGAGGCAAAATAGCAGGAAAGAGATTTCAAGAGGTACGTTGGAATCGCCTGTAAAGCACAGGAAGAGGGGCACAACTTGGACAATGGTGCACTTGGCCAAAAAGGGCGTATGCGTTTTCTCCTGAATATATTCAGGAGAAAACGCATACGCCCTTTTTGGCCAAGCAAGCAAGCGGGCAATGCAAATCTGCACTACAAAGAAGTATCACTTCCCACCGGTCAAAAGGGACATCCACAAAATGTGTAAAAACCAGAAAGGCAAGACAGGCCCTGGAGAACAGGGAGCCTTGTTATGCTGATGGGCGAGATGTAAATTGCCAACTGCCTCACTGGAGGAGTGCATTGTGTTCCCTAAACAAGTAAACAACAGAGCTACAGAGCCAAGGCCACTTCCAGTCTAGGGAATATACCTGGGGAAAACTGAAAATCAATAAGAAAGAGCCACCTCCAAATTTAGGGCTGCACTGGCTACAAGAACCTCAACTTGGGTACACCTTAAATATCCCAGGAAATATAAAAATGGTTCAAAACATTGTGGTACTTACGTACGATGGAATATCCCTCAGCCATGAAATCAATGTCATAAGACCAGTAGCAGCAAAGTGAGTGGATTCAGGTACGATGATTCTAAGTGAAATAAGTCACACAGAAAAAGAAACTTATCATAAGATATCACTTAGGAAGATCCTGTAAACATGGCTACACGTGAACTGAGTTAGGAAAGAGAACAGAGTCTCACATTTAGAAAACACTCTTATGCCTGCATAAAGGGGAAGGAGAGGTGGGGTGATGCATAAAACCAGAGTTTGATATAAGCACAGGGACCGTTCCAAAAACCAACTTTGGAATAGACAAGACCTACACCTTCCTCAGTGAAAGAGACTCAAAACCCCATATTTCCCACAGAGGAATATATCTGACTAGTAAGAATCTTAAAACCTATGTATTGATATGACTCCATAAGGGAATCAAGTGTGTCTAGAGTGGCATAAACATGGCAGCGAGAATCAGCTCAAACACACTATAAAAAGGAATTTCAAAAGCAAAACCAAAAAACAGGGAAATTCTTTACAATTCCTTCAGGGTGTCTGAGGAAACCTGGAAAGACCCTATCTACAATGACAGCTGGATGTGGCATAAGGCTGGACACTTGGGACTGAGAGGATTGGTGAGATTGGGTGAGCAAATGCAGACCCTTTCAAGCAATAATGCATGGCCCCCATTCCATGGGTCCCAACTCTCCAGGTTCAAGGGAATATTACTACAGCTATAACATGTACAGGAAACCTAGAGAATGGACACACTGTGAATACGAAAGGTTTCTAAAACTCAATGAATAGTCCCTCTCCTGGTGCTCCAGTTTGACTTTCCAACTGCCTTACTATCAATCTCCCAACTTGGACAGACAGGCCCTTTAACCTCCTGGTTTGCACAGGTTCCCAATTTGGCAGAGGATGGAAGGGACGAGGGAGAACCCATGAGAGAGTAGCTGTTAGGCATTTGGACGGGCACATGTCACTCTAATTTCCCGGCAGGAAGAAGAATTAACCAAAGTCTCAGCCACCCACCGGGAACCAGTATAGGACATGATCCAAAATTTCGGACTTGCGTTCAGCTCACAAAAAACGAGTTGAGAAATGGAGCTCAGGGGCACAGCAATTCACAAACTGGCAGAGTGATAAAGGACAACTATCGTCCAAAAATCTGTTGAGGGAAGTCAACGAGGCGGACTTGAAAGTGAGGCAAAATAGCAGGAAACAGATTTCAAGAGGTACGTTGGAATCGCCTGTAAAGCACAGGAAGAGGGGCACAACTTGGACAATGGTGCACTTGGCCAAAAAGGGCGTATGCGTTTTCTCCTGAATATATTCAGGAGAAAACGCATACGCCCTTTTTGGCCAAGCAAGCAAGCGGGCAATGCAAATCTGCACTACAAAGAAGTATCACTTCCCACCGGTCAAAAGGGACATCCACAAAATGTGTAAAAACCAGAAAGGCAAGACAGGCCCTGGAGAACAGGGAGCCTTGTTATGCTGATGGGCGGGATGTAAATTGCCAACTGCCTCACTGGAGGAGTGCATTGTGTTCCCTAAACAAGTAAACAACAGAGCTACAGAGCCAAGGCCACTTCCAGTCTAGGGAATATACCTGGGGAAAACTGAAAATCAATAAGAAAGAGCCACCTCCAAATTTAGGGCTGCACTGGCTACAAGAACCTCAACTTGGGTACACCTTAAATATCCCAGGAAATATAAAAATGGTTCAAAACATTGTGGTACTTACGTACGATGGAATATCCCTCAGCCATGAAATCAATGTCATAAGACCAGTAGCAGCAAAGTGAGTGGATTCAGGTACGATGATTCTAAGTGAAATAAGTCACACAGAAAAAGAAACTTATCATAAGATATCACTTAGGAAGATCCTGTAAACATGGCTACACGTGAACTGAGTTAGGAAAGAGAACAGAGTCTCACATTTAGAAAACACTCTTATGCCTGCATAAAGGGGAAGGAGAGGTGGGGTGATGCATAAAACCAGAGTTTGATATAAGCACAGGGACCGTTCCAAAAACCAACTTTGGAATAGACAAGACCTACACCTTCCTCAGTGAAAGAGACTCAAAACCCCATATTTCCCACAGAGGAATATATCTGACTAGTAAGAATCTTAAAACCTATGCATTGATATGACTCCATAAGGGAATCAAGTGTGTCTAGAGTGGCATAAACATGGCAGCGAGAATCAGCTCAAACCCACTATAAAAAGGAATTTCAAAAGCAAAACCAAAAAACAGGGAAATTCTTTACAATTCCTTCAGGGTGTCTGAGGAAACCTGGAAAGACCCTATCTACAATGACAGCTGGATGTGGCATAAGGCTGGACACTTGGGACTGAGAGGATTGGTGAGATTGGGTGAGCAAATGCAGACCCTTTCAAGCAATAATGCATGGCCCCCATTCCATGGGTCCCAACTCTCCAGGTTCAAGGGAATATTACTACAGCTATAACATGTACAGGAAACCTAGAGAATGGACACACTGTGAATACGAAAGGTTTCTAAAACTCAATGAATAGTCCCTCTCCTGGTGCTCCAGTTTGACTTTCCAACTGCCTTACTATCAATCTCCCAACTTGGACAGACAGGCCCTTTAACCTCCTGGTTTGCACAGGTTCCCAATTTGGCAGAGGATGGAAGGGACGAGGGAGAACCCATGAGAGAGTAGCTGTTAGGCATTTGGACGGGCACATGTCACTCTAATTTCCCGGCAGGAAGAAGAATTAACCAAAGTCTCAGCCACCCACCGGGAACCAGTATAGGACATGATCCAAAATTTCGGACTTGCGTTCAGCTCACAAAAAACGAGTTGAGAAATGGAGCTCAGGGGCACAGCAATTCACAAACTGGCAGAGTGATAAAGGACAACTATCGTCCAAAAATCTGTTGAGGGAAGTCAACGAGGCGGACTTGAAAGTGAGGCAAAATAGCAGGAAACAGATTTCAAGAGGTACGTTGGAATCGCCTGTAAAGCACAGGAAGAGGGGCACAACTTGGACAATGGTGCACTTGGCCAAAAAGGGCGTATGCGTTTTCTCCTGAATATATTCAGGAGAAAACGCATACGCCCTTTTTGGCCAAGCAAGCAAGCGGGCAATGCAAATCTGCACTACAAAGACGTATCACTTCCCACCGGTCAAAAGGGACATCCACAAAATGTGTAAAAACCAGAAAGGCAAGACAGGCCCTGGAGAACAGGGAGCCTTGTTATGCTGATGGGCGGGATGTAAATTGCCAACTGCCTCACTGGAGGAGTGCATTGTGTTCCCTAAAACAAGTAAACAACAGAGCTACAGAGCCAAGGCCACTTCCAGTCTAGGGAATATACCTGGGGAAAACTGAAAATCAATAAGAAAGAGCCACCTCCAAATTTAGGGCTGCACTGGCTACAAGAACCTCAACTTGGGTACACCTTAAATATCCCAGGAAATATAAAAATGGTTCAAAACATTGTGGTACTTACGTACGATGGAATATCCCTCAGCCATGAAATCAATGTCATAAGACCAGTAGCAGCAAAGTGAGTGGATTCAGGTACGATGATTCTAAGTGAAATAAGTCACACAGAAAAAGAAACTTATCATAAGATATCACTTATGAAGATCCTGTAAACATGGCTACACGTGAACTGAGTTAGGAAAGAGAACAGAGTCTCACATTTAGAAAACACTCTTATGCCTGCATAAAGGGGAAGGAGAGGTGGGGTGATGCATAAAACCAGAGTTTGATATAAGCACAGGGACCGTTTCAAAAACCAACTTTGGAATTGACAAGACCGACACCTTCCTCAGTGAAAGAGACTCAAAACCCCATATTTCCCACAGAGGAATATATCTGACTAGTAAGAATCTTAAAACCTATGTATTGATATGTCTCCATAAGGGAATCAAGTGTGTCTAGAGTGGCATAAACATGGCAGCGAGAATCAGCTCAAACCCACTATAAAAAGGAATTTCAAAAGCAAAACCAAAAAACAGGGAAATTCTTTACAATTCCTTCAGGGTGTCTGAGGAAACCTGGAAAGACCCTATCTACAATGACAGCTGGATGTGGCATAAGGCTGGACACTTGGGACTGAGAGGATTGGTGAGATTGGGTGAGCAAATGCAGACCCTTTCAAGCAATAATGCATGGCCCCCATTCCATGGGTCCCAACTCTCCAGGTTCAAGGGAATATTACTACAGCTATAACATGTACAGGAAACCTAGAGAATGGACACACTGTGAATACGAAAGGTTTCTAAAACTCAACGAATAGTCCCTCTCCTGGTGCTCCAGTTTGACTTTCCAACTGCCTTACTATCAATCTCCCAACTTGGAGAGACAGGCCCTTTAACCTCCTGGTTTGCACAGGTTCCCAATTTGGCAGAGGATGGAAGGGACGAGGGAGAACCCATGAGAGAGTAGCTGTTAGGCATTTGGACGGGCACATGTCACTATAATTTCCCGGCAGGAAGAAGAATTAACAAAAGTCTCAGCCACCCACCGGGAACCAGTATAGGACATGATCCAAAATTTTGGACTTGCGTTCAGCTCACAAAAAACGAGTTGAGAAATGGAGCTCAGGGGCACAGCAATTCACAAACTGGCAGAGTGATAAAGGACAACTATCGTCCAAAAATCTGTTGAGGGAAGTCAACGAGGCGGACTTGAAAGCGAGGCAAAATAGCAGGAAACAGATTTCAAGAGGTACCTTGGAATCGCCTGTAAAGCACAGGAAGAGGGGCACAACTTGGACAATGGTGCACTTGGCCAAAAAGGGCGTATGCGCTTTCTCCTGAATATATTCAGGAGAAAACGCATACGCCCTTTTTGGCCAAGCAAGCAAGCGGGCAATGCAAATCTGCACTACAAAGAAGTATCACTTCCCACCGGTCAAAAGGGACATCCACAAAATGTGTAAAAACCAGAAAGGCAAGACAGGCCCTGGAGAACAGGGAGCCTTGTTATGCTGATGGGCGGGATGTAAATTGCCAACTGCCTCACTGGAGGAGTGCATTGTGTTCCCTAAAACAAGTAAACAACAGAGCTACAGAGCCAAGGCCACTTCCAGTCTAGGGAATATACCTGGGGAAAACTGAAAATCAATAAGAAGAGCCACCTCCAAAGTTAGGGCTGCACTGGCTACAAGAACCTCAACTTGGGTACACCTTAAATATCCCAGGAAATATAAAAATGGTTCAAAACATTGTGGTACTTACGTACGATGGAATATCCCTCAGCCATGAAATCAATGTCATAAGACCAGTAGCAGCAAAGTGAGTGGATTCAGGTACGATGATTCTAAGTGAAATAAGTCACACAGAAAAAGAAACTTATCATAAGATATCACTTAGGAAGATCCTGTAAACATGGCTACACGTGAACTGAGTTAGGAAAGAGAACAGAGTCTCACATTTAGAAAACACTCTTATGCCTGCATAAAGGGGAAGGAGAGGTGGGGTGATGCATAAAACCAGAGTTTGATATAAGCACAGGGACCGTTTCAAAAACCAACTTTGGAATAGACAAGACCTACACCTTCCTCAGTGAAAGAGACTCAAAACCCCATATTTCCCACAGGGGAATATATCTGACTAGTAAGAATCTTAAAACCTATGTATTGATATGACTCCATAAGGGAATCAAGTGTGTCTAGAGTGGCATAAACATGGCAGCGAGAATCAGCTCAAACCCACTATAAAAAGGAATTTCAAAAGCAAAACCAAAAAACAGGGAAATTCTTTACAATTCCTTCAGGGTGTCTGAGGAAACCTGGAAAGACCCTATCTACAATGACAGCTGGATGTGGCATAAGGCTGGACACTTGGGACTGAGAGGATTGGTGAGATTGGGTGAGCAAATGCAGACCCTTTCAAGCAATAATGCATGGCCCCCATTCCATGGGTCCCAACTCTCCAGGTTCAAGGGAATATTACTACAGCTATAACATGTACAGGAAACCTAGAGAATGGACACACTGTGAATACGAAAGGTTTCTAAAACTCAATGAATAGTCCCTCTCCTGGTGCTCCAGTTTGACTTTCCAACTGCCTTACTATCAATCTCCCAACTTGGACAGACAGGCCCTTTAACCTCCTGGTTTGCACAGGTTCCCAATTTGGCAGAGGATGGAAGGGACGAGGGAGAACCCATGAGAGAGTAGCTGTTAGGCATTTGGACGGGCACATGTCACTCTAATTTCCCGGCAGGAAGAAGAATTAACCAAAGTCTCAGCCACCCACCGGGAACCAGTATAGGACATGATCCAAAATTTCGGACTTGCGTTCAGCTCACAAAAAACGAGTTCAGAAATGGAGCTCAGGGGCACAGCAATTCACAAACTGGCAGATTGATAAAGGACAACTATCGTCCAAAAATCTGTTGAGGGAAGTCAACGAGGCGGACTTGAAAGTGAGGCAAAATAGCAGGAAACAGATTTCAAGAGGTACGTTGGAATCACCTGTAAAGCACAGGAAGAGGGGCACAACTTGGACAATGGTGCACTTGGCCAAAAAGGGCGTATGCGTTTTCTCCTGAATATATTCAGGAGAAAACGCATACGCCCTTTTTGGCCAAGCAAGCAAGCGGGCAATGCAAATCTGCACTACAAAGAAGTATCACTTCCCACCGGTCAAAAGGGACATCCACAAAATGTGTAAAAACCAGAAAGGCAAGACAGGCCCTGGAGAACAGGGAGCCTTGTTATGCTGATGGGCGGGATGTAAATTGCCAACTGCCTCACTGGAGGAGTGCATTGTGTTCCCTAAACAAGTAAACAACAGAGCTACAGAGCCAAGGCCACTTCCAGTCTAGGGAATATACCTGGGGAAAACTGAAAATCAATAAGAAAGAGCCACCTCCAAATTTAGGGCTGCACTGGCTACAAGAACCTCAACTTGGGTACACCTTAAATATCCCAGGAAATATAAAAATGGTTCAAAACATTGTGGTACTTACGTACGATGGAATATCCCTCAGCCATGAAATCAATGTCATAAGACCAGTAGCAGCAAAGTGAGTGGATTCAGGTACGATGATTCTAAGTGAAATAAGTCACACAGAAAAAGAAACTTATCATAAGATATCACTTAGGAAGATCCTGTAAACATGGCTACACGTGAACTGAGTTAGGAAAGAGAACAGAGTCTCACATTTAGAAAACACTCTTATGCCTGCATAAAGGGGAAGGAGAGGTGGGGTGATGCATAAAACCAGAGTTTGATATAAGCACAGGGACCGTTTCAAAAACCAACTTTGGAATAGACAAGACCTACACCTTCCTCAGTGAAAGAGACTCAAAACCCCATATTTCCCACAGAGGAATATATCTGACTAGTAAGAATCTTAAAACCTATGTATTGATATGACTCCATAAGGGAATCAAGTGTGTCTAGAGTGGCATAAACATGGCAGCGAGAATCAGCTCAAACCCACTATAAAAAGGAATTTCAAAAGCAAAACCAAAAAACAGGGAAATTCTTTACAATTCCTTCAGGGTGTCTGAGGAAACCTGGAAAGACCCTATCTACAATGACAGCTGGATGTGGCATAAGGCTGGACACTTGGGACTGAGAGGATTGGTGAGATTGGGTGAGCAAATGCAGACCCTTTCAAGCAATAATGCATGGCCCCCATTCCATGGGTCCCAACTCTCCAGGTTCAAGGGAATATTACTACAGCTATAACATGTACAGGAAACCTAGAGAATGGACACACTGTGAATACGAAAGGTTTCTAAAACTCAATGAATAGTCCCTCTCCTGGTGCTCCAGTTTGACTTTCCAACTGCCTTACTATCAATCTCCCAACTTGGACAGACAGGCCCTTTAACCTCCTGGTTTGCACAGGTTCCCAATTTGGCAGAGGATGGAAGGGACGAGGGAGAACCCATGAGAGAGTAGCTGTTAGGCATTTGGACGGGCACATGTCACTCTAATTTCCCGGCAGGAAGAAGAATTAACCAAAGTCTCAGCCACCCACCGGGAACCAGTATAGGACATGATCCAAAATTTCGGACTTGCGTTCAGCTCACAAAAAACGAGTTGAGAAATGGAGCTCAGGGGCACAGCAATTCACAAACTGGCAGAGTGATAAAGGACAACTATCGTCCAAAAATCTGTTGAGGGAAGTCAACGAGGCGGACTTGAAAGTGAGGCAAAATAGCAGGAAACAGATTTCAAGAGGTACGTTGGAATCGCCTGTAAAGCACAGGAAGAGGGGCACAACTTGGACAATGGTGCACTTGGCCAAAAAGGGCGTATGCGTTTTCTCCTGAATATATTCAGGAGAAAACGCATACGCCCTTTTTGGCCAAGCAAGCAAGCGGGCAATGCAAATCTGCACTACAAAGACGTATCACTTCCCACCGGTCAAAAGGGACATCCACAAAATGTGTAAAAACCAGAAAGGCAAGACAGGCCCTGGAGAACAGGGAGCCTTGTTATGCTGATGGGCGGGATGTAAATTGCCAACTGCCTCACTGGAGGAGTGCATTGTGTTCCCTAAAACAAGTAAACAACAGAGCTACAGAGCCAAGGCCACTTCCAGTCTAGGGAATATACCTGGGGAAAACTGAAAATCAATAAGAAAGAGCCACCTCCAAATTTAGGGCTGCACTGGCTACAAGAACCTCAACTTGGGTACACCTTAAATATCCCAGGAAATATAAAAATGGTTCAAAACATTGTGGTACTTACGTACGATGGAATATCCCTCAGCCATGAAATCAATGTCATAAGACCAGTAGCAGCAAAGTGAGTGGATTCAGGTACGATGATTCTAAGTGAAATAAGTCACACAGAAAAAGAAACTTATCATAAGATATCACTTATGAAGATCCTGTAAACATGGCTACACGTGAACTGAGTTAGGAAAGAGAACAGAGTCTCACATTTAGAAAACACTCTTATGCCTGCATAAAGGGGAAGGAGAGGTGGGGTGATGCATAAAACCAGAGTTTGATATAAGCACAGGGACCGTTTCAAAAACCAACTTTGGAATTGACAAGACCGACACCTTCCTCAGTGAAAGAGACTCAAAACCCCATATTTCCCACAGAGGAATATATCTGACTAGTAAGAATCTTAAAACCTATGTATTGATATGTCTCCATAAGGGAATCAAGTGTGTCTAGAGTGGCATAAACATGGCAGCGAGAATCAGCTCAAACCCACTATAAAAAGGAATTTCAAAAGCAAAACCAAAAAACAGGGAAATTCTTTACAATTCCTTCAGGGTGTCTGAGGAAACCTGGAAAGACCCTATCTACAATGACAGCTGGATGTGGCATAAGGCTGGACACTTGGGACTGAGAGGATTGGTGAGATTGGGTGAGCAAATGCAGACCCTTTCAAGCAATAATGCATGGCCCCCATTCCATGGGTCCCAACTCTCCAGGTTCAAGGGAATATTACTACAGCTATAACATGTACAGGAAACCTAGAGAATGGACACACTGTGAATACGAAAGGTTTCTAAAACTCAACGAATAGTCCCTCTCCTGGTGCTCCAGTTTGACTTTCCAACTGCCTTACTATCAATCTCCCAACTTGGAGAGACAGGCCCTTTAACCTCCTGGTTTGCACAGGTTCCCAATTTGGCAGAGGATGGAAGGGACGAGGGAGAACCCATGAGAGAGTAGCTGTTAGGCATTTGGACGGGCACATGTCACTCTAATTTCCCGGCAGGAAGAAGAATTAACAAAAGTCTCAGCCACCCACCGGGAACCAGTATAGGACATGATCCAAAATTTTGGACTTGCGTTCAGCTCACAAAAAACGAGTTGAGAAATGGAGCTCAGGGGCACAGCAATTCACAAACTGGCAGAGTGATAAAGGACAACTATCGTCCAAAAATCTGTTGAGGGAAGTCAACGAGGCGGACTTGAAAGCGAGGCAAAATAGCAGGAAACAGATTTCAAGAGGTACCTTGGAATCGCCTGTAAAGCACAGGAAGAGGGGCACAACTTGGACAATGGTGCACTTGGCCAAAAAGGGCGTATGCGCTTTCTCCTGAATATATTCAGGAGAAAACGCATACGCCCTTTTTGGCCAAGCAAGCAAGCGGGCAATGCAAATCTGCACTACAAAGAAGTATCACTTCCCACCGGTCAAAAGGGACATCCACAAAATGTGTAAAAACCAGAAAGGCAAGACAGGCCCTGGAGAACAGGGAGCCTTGTTATGCTGATGGGCGGGATGTAAATTGCCAACTGCCTCACTGGAGGAGTGCATTGTGTTCCCTAAAACAAGTAAACAACAGAGCTACAGAGCCAAGGCCACTTCCAGTCTAGGGAATATACCTGGGGAAAACTGAAAATCAATAAGAAGAGCCACCTCCAAAGTTAGGGCTGCACTGGCTACAAGAACCTCAACTTGGGTACACCTTAAATATCCCAGGAAATATAAAAATGGTTCAAAACATTGTGGTACTTACGTACGATGGAATATCCCTCAGCCATGAAATCAATGTCATAAGACCAGTAGCAGCAAAGTGAGTGGATTCAGGTACGATGATTCTAAGTGAAATAAGTCACACAGAAAAAGAAACTTATCATAAGATATCACTTAGGAAGATCCTGTAAACATGGCTACACGTGAACTGAGTTAGGAAAGAGAACAGAGTCTCACATTTAGAAAACACTCTTATGCCTGCATAAAGGGGAAGGAGAGGTGGGGTGATGCATAAAACCAGAGTTTGATATAAGCACAGGGACCGTTTCAAAAACCAACTTTGGAATAGACAAGACCTACACCTTCCTCAGTGAAAGAGACTCAAAACCCCATATTTCCCACAGAGGAATATATCTGACTAGTAAGAATCTTAAAACCTATGTATTGATATGACTCCATAAGGGAATCAAGTGTGTCTAGAGTGGCATAAACATGGCAGCGAGAATCAGCTCAAACCCACTATAAAAAGGAATTTCAAAAGCAAAACCAAAAAACAGGGAAATTCTTTACAATTCCTTCAGGGTGTCTGAGGAAACCTGGAAAGACCCTATCTACAATGACAGCTGGATGTGGCATAAGGCTGGACACTTGGGACTGAGAGGATTGGTGAGATTGGGTGAGCAAATGCAGACCCTTTCAAGCAATAATGCATGGCCCCCATTCCATGGGTCCCAACTCTCCAGGTTCAAGGGAATATTACTACAGCTATAACATGTACAGGAAACCTAGAGAATGGACACACTGTGAATACGAAAGGTTTCTAAAACTCAATGAATAGTCCCTCTCCTGGTGCTCCAGTTTGACTTTCCAACTGCCTTACTATCAATCTCCCAACTTGGACAGACAGGCCCTTTAACCTCCTGGTTTGCACAGGTTCCCAATTTGGCAGAGGATGGAAGGGACGAGGGAGAACCCATGAGAGAGTAGCTGTTAGGCATTTGGACGGGCACATGTCACTCTAATTTCCCGGCAGGAAGAAGAATTAACCAAAGTCTCAGCCACCCACCGGGAACCAGTATAGGACATGATCCAAAATTTCGGACTTGCGTTCAGCTCACAAAAAACGAGTTCAGAAATGGAGCTCAGGGGCACAGCAATTCACAAACTGGCAGATTGATAAAGGACAACTATCGTCCAAAAATCTGTTGAGGGAAGTCAACGAGGCGGACTTGAAAGTGAGGCAAAATAGCAGGAAACAGATTTCAAGAGGTACGTTGGAATCACCTGTAAAGCACAGGAAGAGGGGCACAACTTGGACAATGGTGCACTTGGCCTAAAAGGGCGTATGCGTTTTCTCCTGAATATATTCAGGAGAAAACGCATACGCCCTTTTTGGCCAAGCAAGCAAGCGGGCAATGCAAATCTGCACTACAAAGAAGTATCACTTCCCACCGGTCAAAAGGGACATCCACAAAATGTGTAAAAACCAGAAAGGCAAGACAGGCCCTGGAGAACAGGGAGCCTTGTTATGCTGATGGGCGGGATGTAAATTGCCAACTGCCTCACTGGAGGAGTGCATTGTGTTCCCTAAACAAGTAAACAACAGAGCTACAGAGCCAAGGCCACTTCCAGTCTAGGGAATATACCTGGGGAAAACTGAAAATCAATAAGAAAGAGCCACCTCCAAATTTAGGGCTGCACTGGCTACAAGAACCTCAACTTGGGTACACCTTAAATATCCCAGGAAATATAAAAATGGTTCAAAACATTGTGGTACTTACGTACGATGGAATATCCCTCAGCCATGAAATCAATGTCATAAGACCAGTAGCAGCAAAGTGAGTGGATTCAGGTACGATGATTCTAAGTGAAATAAGTCACACAGAAAAAGAAACTTATCATAAGATATCACTTAGGAAGATCCTGTAAACATGGCTACACGTGAACTGAGTTAGGAAAGAGAACAGAGTCTCACATTTAGAAAACACTCTTATGCCTGCATAAAGGGGAAGGAGAGGTGGGGTGATGCATAAAACCAGAGTTTGATATAAGCACAGGGACCGTTTCAAAAACCAACTTTGGAATAGACAAGACCTACACCTTCCTCAGTGAAAGAGACTCAAAACCCCATATTTCCCACAGAGGAATATATCTGACTAGTAAGAATCTTAAAACCTATGTATTGATATGACTCCATAAGGGAATCAAGTGTGTCTAGAGTGGCATAAACATGGCAGCGAGAATCAGCTCAAACCCACTATAAAAAGGAATTTCAAAAGCAAAACCAAAAAACAGGGAAATTCTTTACAATTCCTTCAGGGTGTCTGAGGAAACCTGGAAAGACCCTATCTACAATGACAGCTGGATGTGGCATAAGGCTGGACACTTGGGACTGAGAGGATTGGTGAGATTGGGTGAGCAAATGCAGACCCTTTCAAGCAATAATGCATGGCCCCCATTCCATGGGTCCCAACTCTCCAGGTTCAAGGGAATATTACTACAGCTATAACATGTACAGGAAACCTAGAGAATGGACACACTGTGAATACGAAAGGTTTCTAAAACTCAATGAATAGTCCCTCTCCTGGTGCTCCAGTTTGACTTTCCAACTGCCTTACTATCAATCTCCCAACTTGGACAGACAGGCCCTTTAACCTCCTGGTTTGCACAGGTTCCCAATTTGGCAGAGGATGGAAGGGACGAGGGAGAACCCATGAGAGAGTAGCTGTTAGGCATTTGGACGGGCACATGTCACTCTAATTTCCCGGCAGGAAGAAGAATTAACCAAAGTCTCAGCCACCCACCGGGAACCAGTATAGGACATGATCCAAAATTTCGGACTTGCGTTCAGCTCACAAAAAACGAGTTGAGAAATGGAGCTCAGGGGCACAGCAATTCACAAACTGGCAGATTGATAAAGGACAACTATCGTCCAAAAATCTGTTGAGGGAAGTCAACGAGGCGGACTTGAAAGTGAGGCAAAATAGCAGGAAACAGATTTCAAGAGGTACGTTGGAATCACCTGTAAAGCACAGGAAGAGGGGCACAACTTGGACAATGGTGCACTTGGCCAAAAAGGGCGTATGCGTCTTCTCCTGAATATATTCAGGAGAAAACGCATACGCCCTTTTCGGCCAAGCAAGCAAGCGGGCAATGCAAATCTGCACTGCAAAGAAGTATCACTTCCCACCGGTCAAAAGGGACATCCACAAAATGTGTAAAAACCAGAAAGGCAAGACAGGCCCTGGAGAACAGGGAGCCTTGTTATGCTGATGGGCGGGATGTAAATTGCCAACTGCCTCACTGGAGGAGTGCATTGTGTTCCCTAAACAAGTAAACAACAGAGCTACAGAGCCAAGGCCACCTCCAGTCTAGGGAATATACCTGGGGAAAACTGAAAATCAATAAGAAAGAGCCACCTCCAAATTTAGGGCTGCACTGGCTACAAGAACCTCAACTTGGGTACACCTTAAATATCCCAGGAAATATAAAAATGGTTCAAAACATTGTGGTACTTACGTACGATGGAATATCCCTCAGCCATGAAATCAATGTCATAAGACCAGTAGCAGCAAAGTGAGTGGATTCAGGTACGATGATTCTAAGTGAAATAAGTCACACAGAAAAAGAAACTTATCATAAGATATCACTTAGGAAGATCCTGTAAACATGGCTACACGTGAACTGAGTTAGGAAAGAGAACAGAGTCTCACATTTAGAAAACACTCTTATGCCTGCATAAAGGGGAAGGAGAGGTGGGGTGATGCATAAAACCAGAGTTTGATATAAGCACAGGGACCGTTCCAAAAACCAACTTTGGAATAGACAAGACCTACACCTTCCTCAGTGAAAGAGACTCAAAACCCCATATTTCCCACAGAGGAATATATCTGACTAGTAAGAATCTTAAAACCTATGTATTGATATGACTCTATAAGGGAATCAAGTGTGTCTAGAGTGGCATAAACATGGCAGCGAGAATCAGCTCAAACCCACTATAAAAAGGAATTTCAAAAGCAAAACCAAAAAACAGGGAAATTCTTTACAATTCCTTCAGGGTGTCTGAGGAAACCTGGAAAGACCCTATCTACAATGACAGCTGGATGTGGCATAAGGCTGGACACTTGGGACTGAGAGGATTGGTGAGATTGGGTGAGCAAATGCAGACCCTTTCCAGCAATAATGCATGGCCCCCATTCCATGGGTCCCAACTCTCCAGGTTCAAGGGAATATTACTACAGCTATAACATGTACAGGAAACCTAGAGAATGGACACACTGTGAATACGAAAGGTTTCTAAAACTCAATGAATAGTCCCTCTCCTGGTGCTCCAGTTTGACTTTCCAACTGCCTTACTATCAATCTCCCAACTTGGACAGACAGGCCCTTTAACCTCCTGGTTTGCACAGGTTCCCAATTTGGCAGAGGATGGAAGGGACGAGGGAGAACCCATGAGAGAGTAGCTGTTAGGCATTTGGACGGGCACATGTCACTCTAATTTCCCGGCAGGAAGAAGAATTAACCAAAGTCTCAGCCACCCACCGGGAACCAGTATAGGACATGATCCAAAATTTTGGACTTGCGTTCAGCTCACAAAAAGCGAGTTGAGAAATGGAGCTCAGGGGCACAGCAATTCACAAACTGGCAGAGTGATAAAGGACAACTATCGTCCAAAAATCTGTTGAGGGAAGTCAACGAGGCGGACTTGAAAGTGAGGCAAAATAGCAGGAAACAGATTTCAGGAGGTACATTGGAATCGCCTGTAAAGCACAGGAAGAGGGGCACAACTTGGACAATGGTGCACTTGGCCAAAAAGGGCGTATGCGTTTTCTCCTGAATATATTCAGGAGAAAACGCATACGCCCTTTTTGGCCAAGCAAGCAAGCGGGCAATGCAAATCTGCACTACAAAGAAGTATCACTTCCCACCGGTCAAAAGGGACATCCACAAAATGTGTAAAAACCAGAAAGGCAAGACAGGCCCTGGAGAACAGGGAGCCTTGTTATGCTGATGGGCGGGATGTAAATTGCCAACTGCCTCACTGGAGGAGTGCATTGTGTTCCCTAAAACAAGTAAACAACAGAGCTACAGAGCCAAGGCCACTTCCAGTCTAGGGAATATACCTGGGGAAAACTGAAAATCAATAAGAAAGAGCCACCTCCAAATTTAGGGCTGCACTGGCTACAAGAACCTCAACTTGGGTACACCTTAAATATCCCAGGAAATATAAAAATGGTTCAAAACATTGTGGTACTTACGTACGATGGAATATCCCTCAGCCATGAAATCAATGTCATAAGACCAGTAGCAGCAAAGTGAGTGGATTCAGGTACGATGATTCTAAGTGAAATAAGTCACACAGAAAAAGAAACTTATCATAAGATATCACTTATGATGATCCTGTAAACATGGCTACATGTGAACTGAGTTAGGAAAGAGAACAGAGTCTCACATTTAGAAAACACTCTTATGCCTGCATAAAGGGGAAGGAGAGGTGGGGTGATGCATAAAACCAGAGTTTGATATAAGCACAGGGACCGTTCCAAAAACCAACTTTGGAATAGACAAGACCTACACCTTCCTCAGTGAAAGAGACTCAAAACCCCATATTTCCCACAGAGGAATATATCTGACTAGTAAGAATCTTAAAACCTATGTATTGATATGACTCCATAAGGGAATCAAGTGTGTCTAGAGTGGCATAAACATGGCAGCGAGAATCAGCTCAAACCCACTATAAAAAGGAATTTCAAAAGCAAAACCAAAAAACAGGGAAATTCTTTACAATTCCTTCAGGGTGTCTGAGGAAACCTGGAAAGACCCTATCTACAATGACAGCTGGATGTGGCATAAGGCTGGACACTTGGGACTGAGAGGATTGGTGAGATTGGGTGAGCAAATGCAGACCCTTTCAAGCAATAATGTATGGCCCCCATTCCATGGGTCCCAACTCTCCAGGTTCAAGGGAATATTACTACAGCTATAACATGTACAGGAAACCTAGAGAATGGACACACTGTGAATACGAAAGGTTTCTAAAACTCAATGAATAGTCCCTCTCCTGGTGCTCCAGTTTGACTTTCCAACTGCCTTACTATCAATCTCCCAACTTGGACAGACAGGCCCTTTAACCTCCTGGTTTGCACAGGTTCCCAATTTGGCAGAGGATGGAAGGGACGAGGGAGAACCCATGAGAGAGTAGCTGTTAGGCATTTGGACGGGCACATGTCACTCTAATTTCCCGGCAGGAAGAAGAATTAACCAAAGTCTCAGCCACCCACCGGGAACCAGTATAGGACATGATCCAAAATTTCGGACTTGCGTTCAGCTCACAAAAAACGAGTTGAGAAATGGAGCTCAGGGGCACAGCAATTCACAAACTGGCAGAGTGATAAAGGACAACTATCGTCCAAAAATCTGTTGAGGGAAGTCAACGAGGCGGACTTGAAAGTGAGGCAAAATAGCAGGAAACAGATTTCAAGAGGTACGTTGGAATCGCCTGTAAAGCACAGGAAGAGGGGCACAACTTGGACAATGGTGCACTTGGCCAAAAAGGGCGTATGCGTTTTCTCCTGAATATATTCAGGAGAAAACGCATACGCCCTTTTTGGCCAAGCAAGCAAGCGGGCAATGCAAATCTGCACTACAAAGAAGTATCACTTCCCACCGGTCAAAAGGGACATCCACAAAATGTGTAAAAACCAGAAAGGCAAGACAGGCCCTGGAGAACAGGGAGCCTTGTTATGCTGATGGGCGGGATGTAAATTGCCAACTGCCTCACTGGAGGAGTGCATTGTGTTCCCTAAAACAAGTAAACAACAGAGCTACAGAGCCAAGGCCACTTCCAGTCTAGGGAATATACCTGGGGAAAACTGAAAATCAATAAGAAAGAGCCACCTCCAAATTTAGGGCTGCACTGGCTACAAGAACCTCAACTTGGGTACACCTTAAATATCCCAGGAAATATAAAAATGGTTCAAAACATTGTGGTACTTACGTACGATGGAATATCCCTCAGCCATGAAATCAATGTCATAAGACCAGTAGCAGCAAAGTGAGTGGATTCAGGTACGATGATTCTAAGTGAAATAAGTCACACAGAAAAAGAAACTTATCATAAGATATCACTTATGAAGATCCTGTAAACATGGCTACATGTGAACGGAGTTAGGAAAGAGAACAGAGTCTCACATTTAGAAAACACTCTTATGCCTGCATAAAGGGGAAGGAGAGGTGGGGTGATGCATAAAACCAGAGTTTGATATAAGCACAGGGACCGTTTCAAAAACCAACTTTGGAATTGACAAGACCGACACCTTCCTCAGTGAAAGAGACTCAAAACCCCATATTTCCCACAGAGGAATATATCTGACTAGTAAGAATCTTAAAACCTATGTATTGATATGTCTCCATAAGGGAATCAAGTGTGTCTAGAGTGGCATAAACATGGCAGCGAGAATCAGCTCAAACCCACTATAAAAAGGAATTTCAAAAGCAAAACCAAAAAACAGGGAAATTCTTTACAATTCCTTCAGGGTGTCTGAGGAAACCTGGAAAGACCCTATCTACAATGACAGCTGGATGTGGCATAAGGCTGGACACTTGGGACTGAGAGGATTGGTGAGATTGGGTGAGCAAATGCAGACCCTTTCAAGCAATAATGCATGGCCCCCATTCCATGGGTCCCAACTCTCCAGGTTCAAGGGAATATTACTACAGCTATAACATGTACAGGAAACCTAGAGAATGGACACACTGTGAATACGAAAGGTTTCTAAAACTCAATGAATAGTCCCTCTCCTGGTGCTCCAGTTTGACTTTCCAACTGCCTTACTATCAATCTCCCAACTTGGACAGACAGGCCCTTTAACCTCCTGGTTTGCACAGGTTCCCAATTTGGCAGAGGATGGAAGGGACGAGGGAGAACCCATGAGAGAGTAGCTGTTAGGCATTTGGACGGGCACATGTCACTCTAATTTCCCGGCAGGAAGAAGAATTAACCAAAGTCTCAGCCACCCACCGGGAACCAGTATAGGACATGATCCAAAATTTCGGACTTGCGTTCAGCTCACAAAAAACGAGTTCAGAAATGGAGCTCAGGGGCACAGCAATTCACAAACTGGCAGATTGATAAAGGACAACTATCGTCCAAAAATCTGTTGAGGGAAGTCAACGAGGCGGACTTGAAAGTGAGGCAAAATAGCAGGAAACAGATTTCAAGAGGTACGTTGGAATCACCTGTAAAGCACAGGAAGAGGGGCACAACTTGGACAATGGTGCACTTGGCCAAAAAGGGCGTATGCGTTTTCTCCTGAATATATTCAGGAGAAAACGCATACGCCCTTTTTGGCCAAGCAAGCAAGCGGGCAATGCAAATCTGCACTACAAAGAAGTATCACTTCCCACCGGTCAAAAGGGACATCCACAAAATGTGTAAAAACCAGAAAGGCAAGACAGGCCCTGGAGAACAGGGAGCCTTGTTATGCTGATGGGCGGGATGTAAATTGCCAACTGCCTCACTGGAGGAGTGCATTGTGTTCCCTAAACAAGTAAACAACAGAGCTACAGAGCCAAGGCCACTTCCAGTCTAGGGAATATAATTGGGGAAAACTGAAAATCAATAAGAAAGAGCCACCTCCAAATTTAGGGCTGCACTGGCTACAAGAACCTCAACTTGGGTACACCTTAAATATCCCAGGAAATATAAAAATGGTTCAAAACATTGTGGTACTTACGTACGATGGAATATCCCTCAGCCATGAAATCAATGTCATAAGACCAGTAGCAGCAAAGTGAGTGGATTCAGGTACGATGATTCTAAGTGAAATAAGTCACACAGAAAAAGAAACTTATCATAAGATATCACTTAGGAAGATCCTGTAAACATGGCTACACGTGAACTGAGTTAGGAAAGAGAACAGAGTCTCACATTTAGAAAACACTCTTATGCCTGCATAAAGGGGAAGGAGAGGTGGGGTGATGCATAAAACCAGAGTTTGATATAAGCACAGGGACCGTTTCAAAAACCAACTTTGGAATAGACAAGACCTACACCTTCCTCAGTGAAAGAGACTCAAAACCCCATATTTCCCACAGAGGAATATATCTGACTAGTAAGAATCTTAAAACCTATGTATTGATATGACTCCATAAGGGAATCAAGTGTGTCTAGAGTGGCATAAACATGGCAGCGAGAATCAGCTCAAACCCACTATAAAAAGGAATTTCAAAAGCAAAACCAAAAAACAGGGAAATTCTTTACAATTCCTTCAGGGTGTCTGAGGAAACCTGGAAAGACCCTATCTACAATGACAGCTGGATGTGGCATAAGGCTGGACACTTGGGACTGAGAGGATTGGTGAGATTGGGTGAGCAAATGCAGACCCTTTCCAGCAATAATGCATGGCCCCCATTCCATGGGTCCCAACTCTCCAGGTTCAAGGGAATATTACTACAGCTATAACATGTACAGGAAACCTAGAGAATGGACACACTGTGAATACGAAAGGTTTCTAAAACTCAATGAATAGTCCCTCTCCTGGTGCTCCAGTTTGACTTTCCAACTGCCTTACTATCAATCTCCCAACTTGGACAGACAGGCCCTTTAACCTCCTGGTTTGCACAGGTTCCCAATTTGGCAGAGGATGGAAGGGACGAGGGAGAACCCATGAGAGAGTAGCTGTTAGGCATTTGGACGGGCACATGTCACTCTAATTTCCCGGCAGGAAGAAGAATTAACCAAAGTCTCAGCCACCCACCGGGAACCAGTATAGGACATGATCCAAAATTTTGGACTTGCGTTCAGCTCACAAAAAACGAGTTGAGAAATGGAGCTCAGGGGCACAGCAATTCACAAACTGGCAGAGTGATAAAGGACAACTATCGTCCAAAAATCTGTTGAGGGAAGTCAACGAGGCGGACTTGAAAGTGAGGCAAAATAGCAGGAAACAGATTTCAGGAGGTACATTGGAATCGCCTGTAAAGCACAGGAAGAGGGGCACAACTTGGACAATGGTGCACTTGGCCAAAAAGGGCGTATGCGTTTTCTCCTGAATATATTCAGGAGAAAACGCATACGCCCTTTTTGGCCAAGCAAGCAAGCGGGCAATGCAAATCTGCACTACAAAGAAGTATCACTTCCCACCGGTCAAAAGGGACATCCACAAAATGTGTAAAAACCAGAAAGGCAAGACAGGCCCTGGAGAACAGGGAGCCTTGTTATGCTGATGGGCGGGATGTAAATTGCCAACTGCCTCACTGGAGGAGTGCATTGTGTTCCCTAAAACAAGTAAACAACAGAGCTACAGAGCCAAGGCCACTTCCAGTCTAGGGAATATACCTGGGGAAAACTGAAAATCAATAAGAAAGAGCCACCTCCAAATTTAGGGCTGCACTGGCTACAAGAACCTCAACTTGGGTACACCTTAAATATCCCAGGAAATATAAAAATGGTTCAAAACATTGTGGTACTTACGTACGATGGAATATCCCTCAGCCATGAAATCAATGTCATAAGACCAGTAGCAGCAAAGTGAGTGGATTCAGGTACGATGATTCTAAGTGAAATAAGTCACACAGAAAAAGAAACTTATCATAAGATATCACTTATGAAGATCCTGTAAACATGGCTACATGTGAACTGAGTTAGGAAAGAGAACAGAGTCTCACATTTAGAAAACACTCTTATGCCTGCATAAAGGGGAAGGAGAGGTGGGGTGATGCATAAAACCAGAGTTTGATATAAGCACAGGGACCGTTTCAAAAACCAACTTTGGAATTGACAAGACCGACACCTTCCTCAGTGAAAGAGACTCAAAACCCCATATTTCCCACAGAGGAATATATCTGACTAGTAAGAATCTTAAAACCTATGTATTGATATGTCTCCATAAGGGAATCAAGTGTGTCTAGAGTGGCATAAACATGGCAGCGAGAATCAGCTCAAACCCACTATAAAAAGGAATTTCAAAAGCAAAACCAAAAAACAGGGAAATTCTTTACAATTCCTTCAGGGTGTCTGAGGAAACCTGGAAAGACCCTATCTACAATGACAGCTGGATGTGGCATAAGGCTGGACACTTGGGACTGAGAGGATTGGTGAGATTGGGTGAGCAAATGCAGACCCTTTCCAGCAATAATGCATGGCCCCCATTCCATGGGTCCCAACTCTCCAGGTTCAAGGGAATATTACTACAGCTATAACATGTACAGGAAACCTAGAGAATGGACACACTGTGAATACGAAAGGTTTCTAAAACTCAACGAATAGTCCCTCTCCTGGTGCTCCAGTTTGACTTTCCAACTGCCTTACTATCAATCTCCCAACTTGGAGAGACAGGCCCTTTAACCTCCTGGTTTGCACAGGTTCCCAATTTGGCAGAGGATGGAAGGGACGAGGGAGAACCCATGAGAGAGTAGCTGTTAGGCATTTGGACGGGCACATGTCACTCTAATTTCCCGGCAGGAAGAAGAATTAACCAAAGTCTCAGCCACCCACCGGGAACCAGTATAGGACATGATCCAAAATTTTGGACTTGCGTTCAGCTCACAAAAAACGAGTTGAGAAATGGAGCTCAGGGGCACAGCAATTCACAAACTGGCAGAGTGATAAAGGACAACTATCGTCCAAAAATCTGTTGAGGGAAGTCAACGAGGCGGACTTGAAAGTGAGGCAAAATAGCAGGAAACAGATTTCAAGAGGTACGTTGGAATCGCCTGTAAAGCACAGGAAGAGGGGCACAACTTGGACAATGGTGCACTTGGCCAAAAAGGGCGTATGCGTTTTCTCCTGAATATATTCAGGAGAAAACGCATACGCCCTTTTTGGCCAAGCAAGCAAGCAGGCAATGCAAATCTGCACTACAAAGAAGTATCACTTCCCACCGGTCAAAAGGGACATCCACAAAATGTGTAAAAACCAGAAAGGCAAGACAGGCCCTGGAGAACAGGGAGCCTTGTTATGCTGATGGGCGGGATGTCAATTGCCAACTGCCTCACTGGAGGAGTGCATTGTGTTCCCTAAAACAAGTAAACAACAGAGCTACAGAGCCAAGGCCACTTCCAGTCTAGGGAATATATCTGGGGAAAACTGAAAATCAATAAGAAAGAGCCACCTCCAAATTTAGGGCTGCACTGGCTACAAGAACCTCAACTTGGGTACACCTTAAATATCCCAGGAAATATAAAAATGGTTCAAAACATTGTGGTACTTACGTACGATGGAATATCCCTCAGCCATGAAATCAATGTCATAAGACCAGTAGCAGCAAAGTGAGTGGATTCAGGTACGATGATTCTAAGTGAAATAAGTCACACAGAAAAAGAAACTTATCATAAGATATCACTTATGAAGATCCTGTAAACATGGCTACATGTGAACTGAGTTAGGAAAGAGAACAGAGTCTCACATTTAGAAAACACTCTTATGCCTGCATAAAGGGGAAGGAGAGGTGGGGTGATGCATAAAACCAGAGTTTGATATAAGCACAGGGACCGTTTCAAAAACCAACTTTGGAATTGACAAGACCGACACCTTCCTCAGTGAAAGAGACTCAAAACCCCATATTTCCCACAGAGGAATATATCTGACTAGTAAGAATCTTAAAACCTATGTATTGATATGTCTCCATAAGGGAATCAAGTGTGTCTAGAGTGGCATAAACATGGCAGCGAGAATCAGCTCAAACCCACTATAAAAAGGAATTTCAAAAGCAAAACCAAAAAACAGGGAAATTCTTTACAATTCCTTCAGGGTGTCTGAGGAAACCTGGAAAGACCCTATCTACAATGACAGCTGTATGTGGCATAAGGCTGGACACTTGGGACTGAGAGGATTGGTGAGATTGGGTGAGCAAATGCAGACCCTTTCAAGCAATAATGCATGGCCCCCATTCCATGGGTCCCAACTCTCCAGGTTCAAGGGAATATTACTACAGCTATAACATGTACAGGAAACCTAGAGAATGGACACACTGTGAATACGAAAGGTTTCTAAAACTCAACGAATAGTCCCTCTCCTGGTGCTCCAGTTTGACTTTCCAACTGCCTTACTATCAATCTCCCAACTTGGAGAGACAGGCCCTTTAACCTCCTGGTTTGCACAGGTTCCCAATTTGGCAGAGGATGGAAGGGACGAGGGAGAACCCATGAGAGAGTAGCTGTTAGGCATTTGGACGGGCACATGTCACTCTAATTTCCCGGCAGGAAGAAGAATTAACCAAAGTCTCAGCCACCCACCGGGAACCAGTATAGGACATGATCCAAAATTTTGGACTTGCGTTCAGCTCACAAAAAACGAGTTGAGAAATGGAGCTCAGGGGCACAGCAATTCACAAACTGGCAGAGTGATAAAGGACAACTATCGTCCAAAAATCTGTTGAGGGAAGTCAACGAGGCGGACTTGAAAGTGAGGCAAAATAGCAGGAAACAGATTTCAAGAGGTACGTTGGAATCGCCTGTAAAGCACAGGAAGAGGGGCACAACTTGGACAATGGTGCACTTGGCCAAAAAGGGCGTATGCGTTTTCTCCTGAATATATTCAGGAGAAAACGCATACGCCCTTTTTGGCCAAGCAAGCAAGCGGGCAATGCAAATCTGCACTACAAAGAAGTATCACTTCCCACCGGTCAAAAGGGACATCCACAAAATGTGTAAAAACCAGAAAGGCAAGACAGGCCCTGGAGAACAGGGAGCCTTGTTATGCTGATGGGCGGGATGTCAATTGCCAACTGCCTCACTGGAGGAGTGCATTGTGTTCCCTAAAACAAGTAAACAACAGAGCTACAGAGCCAAGGCCACTTCCAGTCTAGGGAATATATCTGGGGAAAACTGAAAATCAATAAGAAAGAGCCACCTCCAAATTTAGGGCTGCACTGGCTACAAGAACCTCAACTTGGGTACACCTTAAATATCCCAGGAAATATAAAAATGGTTCAAAACATTGTGGTACTTACGTACGATGGAATATCCCTCAGCCATGAAATCAATGTCATAAGACCAGTAGCAGCAAAGTGAGTGGATTCAGGTACGATGATTCTAAGTGAAATAAGTCACACAGAAAAAGAAACTTATCATAAGATATCACTTATGAAGATCCTGTAAACATGGCTACATGTGAACTGAGTTAGGAAAGAGAACAGAGTCTCACATTTAGAAAACACTCTTATGCCTGCATAAAGGGGAAGGAGAGGTGGGGTGATGCATAAAACCAGAGTTTGATATAAGCACAGGGACCGTTTCAAAAACCAACTTTGGAATTGACAAGACCGACACCTTCCTCAGTGAAAGAGACTCAAAACCCCATATTTCCCACAGAGGAATATATCTGACTAGTAAGAATCTTAAAACCTATGTATTGATATGTCTCCATAAGGGAATCAAGTGTGTCTAGAGTGGCATAAACATGGCAGCGAGAATCAGCTCAAACCCACTATAAAAAGGAATTTCAAAAGCAAAACCAAAAAACAGGGAAATTCTTTACAATTCCTTCAGGGTGTCTGAGGAAACCTGGAAAGACCCTATCTACAATGACAGCTGTATGTGGCATAAGGCTGGACACTTGGGACTGAGAGGATTGGTGAGATTGGGTGAGCAAATGCAGACCCTTTCAAGCAATAATGCATGGCCCCCATTCCATGGGTCCCAACTCTCCAGGTTCAAGGGAATATTACTACAGCTATAACATGTACAGGAAACCTAGAGAATGGACACACTGTGAATACGAAAGGTTTCTAAAACTCAACGAATAGTCCCTCTCCTGGTGCTCCAGTTTGACTTTCCAACTGCCTTACTATCAATCTCCCAACTTGGAGAGACAGGCCCTTTAACCTCCTGGTTTGCACAGGTTCCCAATTTGGCAGAGGATGGAAGGGACGAGGGAGAACCCATGAGAGAGTAGCTGTTAGGCATTTGGACGGGCACATGTCACTCTAATTTCCCGGCAGGAAGAAGAATTAACCAAAGTCTCAGCCACCCACCGGGAACCAGTATAGGACATGATCCAAAATTTTGGACTTGCATTCAGCTCACAAAAAACGAGTTGAGAAATGGAGCTCAGGGGCACAGCAATTCACAAACTGGCAGAGTGATAAAGGACAACTATCGTCCAAAAATCTGTTGAGGGAAGTCAACGAGGCGGACTTGAAAGCGAGGCAAAATAGCAGGAAACAGATTTCAAGAGGTACCTTGGAATCGCCTGTAAAGCACAGGAAGAGGGGCACAACTTGGACAATGGTGCACTTGGCCAAAAAGGGCGTATGCGCTTTCTCCTGAATATATTCAGGAGAAAACGCATACGCCCTTTTTGGCCAAGCAAGCAAGCGGGCAATGCAAATCTGCACTACAAAGAAGTATCACTTCCCACCGGTCAAAAGGGACATCCACAAAATGTGTAAAAACCAGAAAGGCAAGACAGGCCCTGGAGAACAGGGAGCCTTGTTATGCTGATGGGCGGGATGTAAATTGCCAACTGCCTCACTGGAGGAGTGCATTGTGTTCCCTAAAACAAGTAAACAACAGAGCTACAGAGCCAAGGCCACTTCCAGTCTAGGGAATATACCTGGGGAAAACTGAAAATCAATAAGAAAGAGCCACCTCCAAAGTTAGGGCTGCACTGGCTACAAGAACCTCAACTTGGGTACACCTTAAATATCCCAGGAAATATAAAAATGGTTCAAAACATTGTGGTACTTACGTACGATGGAATATCCCTCAGCCATGAAATCAATGTCATAAGACCAGTAGCAGCAAAGTGAGTGGATTCAGGTACGATGATTCTAAGTGAAATAAGTCACACAGAAAAAGAAACTTATCATAAGATATCACTTATGAAGATCCTGTAAACATGGCTACACGTGAACTGAGTTAGGAAAGAGAACAGAGTCTCACATTTAGAAAACACTCTTATGCCTGCATAAAGGGGAAGGAGAGGTGGGGTGATGCATAAAACCAGAGTTTGATATAAGCACAGGGACCGTTTCAAAAACCAACTTTGGAATTGACAAGACCGACACCTTCCTCAGTGAAAGAGACTCAAAACCCCATATTTCCCACAGAGGAATATATCTGACTAGTAAGAATCTTAAAACCTATGTATTGATATGACTCAATAAGGGAATCATGTGTGTCTAGAGTGGCATAAACATGGCAGCGAGAATCAGCTCAAACCCACTATAAAAAGGAATTTCAAAAGCAAAACCAAAAAACAGGGAAATTCTTTACAATTCCTTCAGGGTGTCTGAGGAAACCTGGAAAGACCCTATCTACAATGACAGCTGGATGTGGCATAAGGCTGGACACTTGGGACTGAGAGGATTGGTGAGATTGGGTGAGCAAATGCAGACCCTTTCAAGCAATAATGCATGGCCCCCATTCCATGGGTCCCAACTCTCCAGGTTCAAGGGAATATTACTACAGCTATAACATGTACAGGAAACCTAGAGAATGGACACACTGTGAATACGAAAGGTTTCTAAAACTCAACGAATAGTCCCTCTCCTGGTGCTCCAGTTTGACTTTCCAACTGCCTTACTATCAATCTCCCAACTTGGAGAGACAGGCCCTTTAACCTCCTGGTTTGCACAGGTTCCCAATTTGGCAGAGGATGGAAGGGACGAGGGAGAACCCATGAGAGAGTAGCTGTTAGGCATTTGGACGGGCACATGTCACTCTAATTTCCCGGCAGGAAGAAGAATTAACCAAAGTCTCAGCCACCCACCGGGAACCAGTATAGGACATGATCCAAAATTTTGGACTTGCGTTCAGCTCACAAAAAACGAGTTGAGAAATGGAGCTCAGGGGCACAGCAATTCACAAACTGGCAGAGTGATAAAGGACAACTATCGTCCAAAAATCTGTTGAGGGAAGTCAACGAGGCGGACTTGAAAGTGAGGCAAAATAGCAGGAAACAGATTTCAAGAGGTATGTTGGAATCGCCTGTAAAGCACAGGAAGAGGGGCACAACTTGGACAATGGTGCACTTGGCCAAAAAGGGCGTATGCGTTTTCTCCTGAATATATTCAGGAGAAAACGCATACGCCCTTTTTGGCCAAGCAAGCAAGCGGGCAATGCAAATCTGCACTACAAAGAAGTATCACTTCCCACCGGTCAAAAGGGACATCCACAAAATGTGTAAAAACCAGAAAGGCAAGACAGGCCCTGGAGAACAGGGAGCCTTGTTATGCTGATGGGCGGGATGTCAATTGCCAACTGCCTCACTGGAGGAGTGCATTGTGTTCCCTAAAACAAGTAAACAACAGAGCTACAGAGCCAAGGCCACTTCCAGTCTAGGGAATATACCTTGGGAAAACTGAAAATCAATAAGAAAGAGCCACCTCCAAATTTAGGGCTGCACTGACTACAAGAACCTCAACTTGGGTACACCTTAAATATCCCAGGAAATATAAAAATGGTTCAAAACATTGTGGTACTTACGTACGATGGAATATCCCTCAGCCATGAAATCAATGTCATAAGACCAGTAGCAGCAAAGTGAGTGGATTCAGGTACGATGATTCTAAGTGAAATAAGTCACACAGAAAAAGAAACTTATCATAAGATATCACTTATGAAGATCCTGTAAACATGGCTACATGTGAACTGAGTTAGGAAAGAGAACAGAGTCTCACATTTAGAAAACACTCTTATGCCTGCATAAAGGGGAAGGAGAGGTGGGGTGATGCATAAAACCAGAGTTTGATATAAGCACAGGGACCATTTCAAAAACCAACTTTGGAATTGACAAGACCGACACCTTCCTCAGTGAAAGAGACTCAAAACCCCATATTTCCCACAGAGGAATATATCTGACTAGTAAGAATCTTAAAACCTATGTATTGATATGACTCCATAAGGGAATCAAGTGTGTCTAGAGTGGCATAAACATGGCAGCGAGATTCAGCTCAAACCCACTATAAAAAGGAATTTCAAAAGCAAAACCAAAAAACAGGGAAATTCTTTACAATTCCTTCAGGGTGTCTGAGGAAACCTGGAAAGACCCTATCTACAATGACAGCTGGATGTGGCATAAGGCTGGACACTTGGGACTGAGAGGATTGGTGAGATTGGGTGAGCAAATGCAGACCCTTTCAAGCAATAATGCATGGCCCCCATTCCATGGGTCCCAACTCTCCAGGTTCAAGGGAATATTACTACAGCTATAACATGTACAGGAAACCTAGAGAATGGACACACTGTGAATACGAAAGGTTTCTAAAACTCAACGAATAGTCCCTCTCCTGGTGCTCCAGTTTGACTTTCCAACTGCCTTACTATCAATCTCCCAACTTGGAGAGACAGGCCCTTTAACCTCCTGGTTTGCACAGGTTCCCAATTTGGCAGAGGATGGAAGGGACGAGGGAGAACCCCTGAGAGAGTAGCTGTTAGGCTTTTGGACGGGCACATGTCACTCTAATTTCCAGGCAGGAAGAAGAATTAACCAAAGTCTCAGCCACCCACCGGGAACCAGTATAGGACATGATCCAAAATTTTGGACTTGCGTTCAGCTCACAAAAAACGAGTTGAGAAATGGAGCTCAGGGGCACAGCAATTCACAAACTGGCAGAGTGATAAAGGACAACTATCGTCCAAAAATCTGTTGAGGGAAGTCAACGAGGCGGACTTGAAAGTGAGGCAAAATAGCAGGAAACAGATTTCAAGAGGTACGTTGGAATCGCCTGTAAAGCACAGGAAGAGGGGCACAACTTGGACAATGGTGCACTTGGCCAAAAAGGGCGTATGCGTTTTCTCCTGAATATATTCAGGAGAAAACGCATACGCCCTTTTTGGCCAAGCAAGCAAGCGGGCAATGCAAATCTGCACTACAAAGAAGTATCACTTCCCACCGGTCAAAAGGGACATCCACAAAATGTGTAAAAACCAGAAAGGCAAGACAGGCCCTGGAGAACAGGGAGCCTTGTTATGCTGATGGGCGGGATGTAAATTGCCAACTGCCTCACTGGAGGAGTGCATTGTGTTCCCTAAAACAAGTAAACAACAGAGCTACAGAGCCAAGGCCACTTCCAGTCTAGGGAATATACCTGGGGAAAACTGAAAATCAATAAGAAAGAGCCACCTCCAAATTTAGGGCTGCACTGGCTACAAGAACCTCAACTTGGGTACACCTTAAATATCCCAGGAAATATAAAAATGGTTCAAAACATTGTGGTACTTACGTATGATGGAATATCCCTCAGCCATGAAATCAATGTCATAAGACCAGTAGCAGCAAAGTGAGTGGATTCAGGTACGATGATTCTAAGTGAAATAAGTCACACAGAAAAAGAAACTTATCATAAGATATCACTTATGAAGATCCTGTAAACATGGCTACACGTGAACTGAGTTAGGAAAGAGAACAGAGTCTCACATTTAGAAAACACTCTTATGCCTGCATAAAGGGGAAGGAGAGGTGGGGTGATGCATAAAACCAGAGTTTGATATAAGCACAGGGACCGTTTCAAACACCAACTTTGGAATTGACAAGACCGACACCTTCCTCAGTGAAAGAGACTCAAAACCCCATATTTCCCACAGAGGAATATATCTGACTAGTAAGAATCTTAAAACCTATGTATTGATATGTCTCCATAAGGGAATCAAGTGTGTCTAGAGTGGCATAAACATGGCAGCGAGAATCAGCTCAAACCCACTATAAAAAGGAATTTCAAAAGCAAAACCAAAAAACAGGGAAATTCTTTACAATTCCTTCAGGGTGTCTGAGGAAACCTGGAAAGACCCTATCTACAATGACAGCTGGATGTGGCATAAGGCTGGACACTTGGGACTGAGAGGATTGGTGAGATTGGGTGAGCAAATGCAGACCCTTTCAAGCAATAATGCATGGCCCCCATTCCATGGGTCCCAACTCTCCAGGTTCAAGGGAATATTACTACACCTATAACATGTACAGGAAACCTAGAGAATGGACACACTGTGAATACGAAAGGTTTCTAAAACTCAACGAATAGTCCCTCTCCTGGTGCTCCAGTTTGACTTTCCAACTGCCTTACTATCAATCTCCCAACTTGGACAGACAGGCCCTTTAACCTCCTGGTTTGCACAGGTTCCCAATTTGGCAGAGGATGGAAGGGATGAGAGAGAACCCATGAGAGAGTAGCTGTTAGGCATTTGGACGGGCACATGTCACTCTAATTTCCCGGCAGGAAGAAGAATTAACCAAAGTCTCAGCCAACCACCGGGAACCAGTATAGGACATGATCCAAAATTTTGGACTTGCGTTCAGCTCACAAAAAACGAGTTGAGAAATGGAGCTCAGGGGCACAGCAATTCACAAACTGGCAGAGTGATAAAGGACAACTATCGTCCAAAAATCTGTTGAGGGAAGTCAACGAGGCGGACTTGAAAGTGAGGCAAAATAGCAGGAAACAGATTTCAAGAGGTACGTTGGAATCGCCTGTAAAGCACAGGAAGAGGGGCACAACTTGGACAATGGTGCACTTGGCCAAAAAGGGCGTATGCGTTTTCTCCTGAATATATTCAGGAGAAAACGCATACACCCTTTTTGGCCAAGCAAGCAAGCGGGCAATGCAAATCTGCACTACAAAGAAGTATCACTTCCCACCGGTCAAAAGGGACATCCACAAAATGTGTAAAAACCAGAAAGGCAAGACAGGCCCTGGAGAACAGGGAGCCTTGTTATGCTGATGGGCGGGATGTAAATTGCCAACTGCCTCACTGGAGGAGTGCATTGTGTTCCCTAAAACAAGTAAACAACAGAGCTACAGAGCCAAGGCCACTTCCAGTCTAGGGAATATACCTGGGGAAAACTGAAAATCAATAAGAAAGAGCCACCTCCAAATTTAGGGCTGCACTGGCTACAAGAACCTCAACTTGGGAACACCTTAAATATCCCAGGAAATATAAAAATGGTTCAAAACATTGTGGTACTTACGTACGATGGAATATCCCTCAGCCATGAAATCAATGTCATAAGACCAGTAGCAGCAAAGTGAGTGGATTCAGGTACGATGATTCTAAGTGAAATAAGTCACACAGAAAAAGAAACTTATCATAAGATATCACTTATGAAGATCCTGTAAACATGCCTACACGTGAATTGAGTTACGAAAGAGAACAGAGTCTCACATTTAGAAAACACTCTTATGCCTGCATAAAGGGGAAGGAGAGGTGGGGTGATGCATAAACCCAGAGTTTGATATAAGCACAGGGACCGTTTCAAAAACCAACTTTGGAATTGACAAGACCGACACCTTCCTCAGTGAAAGAGACTCAAAACCCCGTATTTCCCACAGAGGAATATATCTGACTAGTAAGAATCTTAAAACCTATGTATTGATATGACTCCATAAGGGAATCAAGCGTGTCTAGAGTGGCATAAACATGGCAGCGAGAATCAGCTCAAACCCACTATAAAAAGGAATTTCAAAAGCAAAACCAAAAAACAGGGAAATTCTTTACAATTCCTTCAGGGTGTCTGAGGAAACCTGGAAAGACCCTATCTGCAATGACAGCTGGATGTGGCATAAGGCTGGACACTTGGGACTGAGAGGATTGGTGAGATTGGGTGAGCAAATGCAGACCCTTTCAAGCAATAATGCATGGCCCCCATTCCATGGGTCCCAACTCTCCAGGTTCAAGGGAATATTACTACAGCTATAACATGTACAAGAAACCTAGAGAATGGACACACTGTGAATACGAAAGGTTTCTAAAACTCAACGAATAGTCCCTCTCCTGGTGCTCCAGTTTGACTTTCCAACTGCCTTACTATCAATCTCCCAACTTGGAGAGACAGGCCCTTTAACCTCCTGGTTTGCACAGGTTCCCAATTTGGCAGAGGATGGAAGGGACGAGGGAGAACCCATGAGAGAGTAGCTGTTAGGCATTTGGACGGGCACATGTCACTCTAATTTCCCGGCAGGAAGAAGAATTAACCAAAGTCTCAGCCACCCACCGGGAACCAGTATAGGACATGATCCAAAATTTTGGACTTGCGTTCAGCTCACAAAAAACGAGTTGAGAAATGGAGCTCAGGGGCACAGCAATTCACAAACTGGCAGAGTGATAAAGGACAACTATCGTCCAAAAATCTGTTGAGGGAAGTCAACGAGGCGGACTTGAAAGTGAGGCAAAATAGCAGGAAATAGATTTCAAGAGGTACGTTGGAATCGCCTGTAAAGCACAGGAAGAGGGGCACAACTTGGACAATGGTGCACTTGGCCAAAAAGGGCGTATGCGTTTTCTCCTGAATATATTCAGGAGAAAACGCATACGCCCTTTTTGGCCAAGCAAGCAAGCGGGCAATGCAAATCTGCACTACAAAGAAGTATCACTTCCCACCGGTCAAAAGGGACATCCACAAAATGTGTAAAAACCAGAAAGGCAAGACAGGCCCTGGAGAACAGGGAGCCTTGTTATGCTGATGGGCGGGATGTAAATTGCCAACTGCCTCACTGGAGGAGTGCATTGTGTTCCCTAAAACAAGTAAACAACAGAGCTACAGAGCCAAGGCCACTTCCAGTCTAGGGAATATACCTGGGGAAAACTGAAAATCAATAAGAAAGAGCCACCTCCAAAGTTAGGGCTGCACTGGCTACAAGAACCTCAACTTGGGTACACCTTAAATATCCCAGGAAATATAAAAATGGTTCAAAACATTGTGGTACTTACGTACGATGGAATATCCCTCAGCCATGAAATCAATGTCATAAGACCAGTAGCAGCAAAGTGAGTGGATTCAGGTACGATGATTCTAAGTGAAATAAGTCACACAGAAAAAGAAACTTATCATAAGATATCACTTATGAAGATCCTGTAAACATGGCTACACGTGAACTGAGTTAGGAAAGAGAACAGAGTCTCACATTTAGAAAACACTCTTATGCCTGCATAAAGGGGAAGGAGAGGTGGGGTGATGCATAAAACCAGAGTTTGATATAAGCACAGGGACCGTTTCAAAAACCAACTTTGGAATTGACAAGACCGACACCTTCCTCAGTGAAAGAGACTCAAAACCCCATATTTCCCACAGAGGAATATATCTGACTAGTAAGAATCTTAAAACCTATGTATTGATATGACTCAATAAGGGAATCATGTGTGTCTAGAGTGGCATAAACATGGCAGCGAGAATCAGCTCAAACCCACTATAAAAAGGAATTTCAAAAGCAAAACCAAAAAACAGGGAAATTCTTTACAATTCCTTCAGGGTGTCTGAGGAAACCTGGAAAGACCCTATCTACAATGACAGCTGGATGTGGCATAAGGCTGGACACTTGGGACTGAGAGGATTGGTGAGATTGGGTGAGCAAATGCAGACCCTTTCAAGCAATAATGCATGGCCCCCATTCCATGGGTCCCAACTCTCCAGGTTCAAGGGAATATTACTACAGCTATAACATGTACAGGAAACCTAGAGAATGGACACACTGTGAATACGAAAGGTTTCTAAAACTCAACGAATAGTCCCTCTCCTGGTGCTCCAGTTTGACTTTCCAACTGCCTTACTATCAATCTCCCAACTTGGAGAGACAGGCCCTTTAACCTCCTGGTTTGCACAGGTTCCCAATTTGGCAGAGGATGGAAGGGACGAGGGAGAACCCATGAGAGAGTAGCTGTTAGGCATTTGGACGGGCACATGTCACTCTAATTTCCCGGCAGGAAGAAGAATTAACCAAAGTCTCAGCCACCCACCGGGAACCAGTATAGGACATGATCCAAAATTTTGGACTTGCGTTCAGCTCACAAAAAACGAGTTGAGAAATGGAGCTCAGGGGCACAGCAATTCACAAACTGGCAGAGTGATAAAGGACAACTATCGTCCAAAAATCTGTTGAGGGAAGTCAACGAGGCGGACTTGAAAGTGAGGCAAAATAGCAGGAAACAGATTTCAAGAGGTACGTTGGAATCGCCTGTAAAGCACAGGAAGAGGGGCACAACTTGGACAATGGTGCACTTGGCCAAAAAGGGCGTATGCGTTTTCTCCTGAATATATTCAGGAGAAAACGCATACGCCCTTTTTGGCCAAGCAAGCAAGCGGGCAATGCAAATCTGCACTACAAAGAAGTATCACTTCCCACCGGTCAAAAGGGACATCCACAAAATGTGTAAAAACCAGAAAGGCAAGACAGGCCCTGGAGAACAGGGAGCCTTGTTATGCTGATGGGCGGGATGTCAATTGCCAACTGCCTCACTGGAGGAGTGCATTGTGTTCCCTAAAACAAGTAAACAACAGAGCTACAGAGCCAAGGCCACTTCCAGTCTAGGGAATATACCTTGGGAAAACTGAAAATCAATAAGAAAGAGCCACCTCCAAATTTAGGGCTGCACTGGCTACAAGAACCTCAACTTGGGTACACCTTAAATATCCCAGGAAATATAAAAATGGTTCAAAACATTGTGGTACTTACGTACGATGGAATATCCCTCAGCCATGAAATCAATGTCATAAGACCAGTAGCAGCAAAGTGAGTGGATTCAGGTACGATGATTCTAAGTGAAATAAGTCACACAGAAAAAGAAACTTATCATAAGATATCACTTATGAAGATCCTGTAAACATGGCTACATGTGAACTGAGTTAGGAAAGAGAACAGAGTCTCACATTTAGAAAACACTCTTATGCCTGCATAAAGGGGAAGGAGAGGTGGGGTGATGCATAAAACCAGAGTTTGATATAAGCACAGGGACCATTTCAAAAACCAACTTTGGAATTGACAAGACCGACACCTTCCTCAGTGAAAGAGACTCAAAACCCCATATTTCCCACAGAGGAATATATCTGACTAGTAAGAATCTTAAAACCTATGTATTGATATGACTCCATAAGGGAATCAAGTGTGTCTAGAGTGGCATAAACATGGCAGCGAGATTCAGCTCAAACCCACTATAAAAAGGAATTTCAAAAGCAAAACCAAAAAACAGGGAAATTCTTTACAATTCCTTCAGGGTGTCTGAGGAAACCTGGAAAGACCCTATCTACAATGACAGCTGGATGTGGCATAAGGCTGGACACTTGGGACTGAGAGGATTGGTGAGATTGGGTGAGCAAATGCAGACCCTTTCAAGCAATAATGCATGGCCCCCATTCCATGGGTCCCAACTCTCCAGGTTCAAGGGAATATTACTACAGCTATAACATGTACAGGAAACCTAGAGAATGGACACACTGTGAATACGAAAGGTTTCTAAAACTCAAAGAATAGTCCCTCTCCTGGTGCTCCAGTTTGACTTTCCAACTGCCTTACTATCAATCTCCCAACTTGGAGAGACAGGCCCTTTAACCTCCTGGTTTGCACAGGTTCCCAATTTGGCAGAGGATGGAAGGGACGAGGGAGAACCCCTGAGAGAGTAGCTGTTAGGCTTTTGGACGGGCACATGTCACTCTAATTTCCAGGCAGGAAGAAGAATTAACCAAAGTCTCAGCCACCCACCGGGAACCAGTATAGGACATGATCCAAAATTTTGGACTTGCGTTCAGCTCACAAAAAACGAGTTGAGAAATGGAGCTCAGGGGCACAGCAATTCACAAACTGGCAGAGTGATAAAGGACAACTATCGTCCAAAAATCTGTTGAGGGAAGTCAACGAGGCGGACTTGAAAGTGAGGCAAAATAGCAGGAAACAGATTTCAAGAGGTACGTTGGAATCGCCTGTAAAGCACAGGAAGAGGGGCACAACTTGGACAATGGTGCACTTGGCCAAAAAGGGCGTATGCGTTTTCTCCTGAATATATTCAGGAGAAAACGCATACGCCCTTTTTGGCCAAGCAAGCAAGCGGGCAATGCAAATCTGCACTACAAAGAAGTATCACTTCCCACCGGTCAAAAGGGACATCCACAAAATGTGTAAAAACCAGAAAGGCAAGACAGGCCCTGGAGAACAGGGAGCCTTGTTATGCTGATGGGCGGGATGTAAATTGCCAACTGCCTCACTGGAGGAGTGCATTGTGTTCCCTAAAACAAGTAAACAACAGAGCTACAGAGCCAAGGCCACTTCCAGTCTAGGGAATATACCTGGGGAAAACTGAAAATCAATAAGAAAGAGCCACCTCCAAATTTAGGGCTGCACTGGCTACAAGAACCTCAACTTGGGTACACCTTAAATATCCCAGGAAATATAAAAATGGTTCAAAACATTGTGGTACTTACGTATGATGGAATATCCCTCAGCCATGAAATCAATGTCATAAGACCAGTAGCAGCAAAGTGAGTGGATTCAGGTACGATGATTCTAAGTGAAATAAGTCACACAGAAAAAGAAACTTATCATAAGATATCACTTATGAAGATCCTGTAAACATGGCTACACGTGAACTGAGTTAGGAAAGAGAACAGAGTCTCACATTTAGAAAACACTCTTATGCCTGCATAAAGGGGAAGGAGAGGTGGGGTGATGCATAAAACCAGAGTTTGATATAAGCACAGGGACCGTTTCAAACACCAACTTTGGAATTGACAAGACCGACACCTTCCTCAGTGAAAGAGACTCAAAACCCCATATTTCCCACAGAGGAATATATCTGACTAGTAAGAATCTTAAAACCTATGTATTGATATGTCTCCATAAGGGAATCAAGTGTGTCTAGAGTGGCATAAACATGGCAGCGAGAATCAGCTCAAACCCACTATAAAAAGGAATTTCAAAAGCAAAACCAAAAAACAGGGAAATTCTTTACAATTCCTTCAGGGTGTCTGAGGAAACCTGGAAAGACCCTATCTACAATGACAGCTGGATGTGGCATAAGGCTGGACACTTGGGACTGAGAGGATTGGTGAGATTGGGTGAGCAAATGCAGACCCTTTCAAGCAATAATGCATGGCCCCCATTCCATGGGTCCCAACTCTCCAGGTTCAAGGGAATATTACTACACCTATAACATGTACAGGAAACCTAGAGAATGGACACACTGTGAATACGAAAGGTTTCTAAAACTCAACGAATAGTCCCTCTCCTGGTGCTCCAGTTTGACTTTCCAACTGCCTTACTATCAATCTCCCAACTTGGACAGACAGGCCCTTTAACCTCCTGGTTTGCACAGGTTCCCAATTTGGCAGAGGATGGAAGGGACGAGAGAGAACCCATGAGAGAGTAGCTGTTAGGCATTTGGACGGGCACATGTCACTCTAATTTCCCGGCAGGAAGAAGAATTAACCAAAGTCTCAGCCAACCACCGGGAACCAGTATAGGACATGATCCAAAATTTTGGACTTGCGTTCAGCTCACAAAAAACGACTTGAGAAATGGAGCTCAGGGGCACAGCAATTCACAAACTGGCAGAGTGATAAAGGACAACTATCGTCCAAAAATCTGTTGAGGGAAGTCAACGAGGCGGACTTGAAAGTGAGGCAAAATAGCAGGAAACAGATTTCAAGAGGTACGTTGGAATCGCCTGTAAAGCACAGGAAGAGGGGCACAACTTGGACAATGGTGCACTTGGCCAAAAAGGGCGTATGCGTTTTCTCCTGAATATATTCAGGAGAAAACGCATACACCCTTTTTGGCCAAGCAAGCAAGCGGGCAATGCAAATCTGCACTACAAAGAAGTATCACTTCCCACCGGTCAAAAGGGACATCCACAAAATGTGTAAAAACCAGAAAGGCAAGACAGGCCCTGGAGAACAGGGAGCCTTGTTATGCTGATGGGCGGGATGTAAATTGCCAACTGCCTCACTGGAGGAGTGCATTGTGTTCCCTAAAACAAGTAAACAACAGAGCTACAGAGCCAAGGCCACTTCCAGTCTAGGGAATATACCTGGGGAAAACTGAAAATCAATAAGAAAGAGCCACCTCCAAATTTAGGGCTGCACTGGCTACAAGAACCTCAACTTGGGAACACCTTAAATATCCCAGGAAATATAAAAATGGTTCAAAACATTGTGGTACTTACGTACGATGGAATATCCCTCAGCCATGAAATCAATGTCATAAGACCAGTAGCAGCAAAGTGAGTGGATTCAGGTACGATGATTCTAAGTGAAATAAGTCACACAGAAAAAGAAACTTATCATAAGATATCACTTATGAAGATCCTGTAAACATGCCTACACGTGAATTGAGTTACGAAAGAGAACAGAGTCTCACATTTAGAAAACACTCTTATGCCTGCATAAAGGGGAAGGAGAGGTGGGGTGATGCATAAACCCAGAGTTTGATATAAGCACAGGGACCGTTTCAAAAACCAACTTTGGAATTGACAAGACCGACACCTTCCTCAGTGAAAGAGACTCAAAACCCCGTATTTCCCACAGAGGAATATATCTGACTAGTAAGAATCTTAAAACCTATGTATTGATATGACTCCATAAGGGAATCAAGCGTGTCTAGAGTGGCATAAACATGGCAGCGAGAATCAGCTCAAACCCACTATAAAAAGGAATTTCAAAAGCAAAACCAAAAAACAGGGAAATTCTTTACAATTCCTTCAGGGTGTCTGAGGAAACCTGGAAAGACCCTATCTGCAATGACAGCTGGATGTGGCATAAGGCTGGACACTTGGGACTGAGAGGATTGGTGAGATTGGGTGAGCAAATGCAGACCCTTTCAAGCAATAATGCATGGCCCCCATTCCATGGGTCCCAACTCTCCAGGTTCAAGGGAATATTACTACAGCTATAACATGTACAAGAAACCTAGAGAATGGACACACTGTGAATACGAAAGGTTTCTAAAACTCAACGAATAGTCCCTCTCCTGGTGCTCCAGTTTGACTTTCCAACTGCCTTACTATCAATCTCCCAACTTGGACAGACAGGCCCTTTAACCTCCTGGTTTGCACAGGTTCCCAATTTGGCAGAGGATGGAAGGGACGAGGGAGAACCCATGAGAGAGTAGCTGTTAGGCATTTGGACGGGCACATGTCACTCTAATTTCCCGGCAGGAAGAAGAATTAACCAAAGTCTCAGCCAACCACCGGGAACCAGTATAGGACATGATCCAAAATTTTGGACTTGCGTTCAGCTCACAAAAAACGACTTGAGAAATGGAGCTCAGGGGCACAGCAATTCACAAACTGGCAGAGTGATAAAGGACAACTATCGTCCAAAAATCTGTTGAGGGAAGTCAACGAGGCGGACTTGAAAGCGAGGCAAAATAGCAGGAAACAGATTTCAAGAGGTACCTTGGAATCGCCTGTAAAGCACAGGAAGAGGGGCACAACTTGGACAATGGTTCACTTGGCCAAAAAGGGCGTATGCGCTTTCTCCTGAATATATTCAGGAGAAAACGCATACGCCCTTTTTGGCCAAGCAAGCAAGCGGGCAATGCAAATCTGCACTACAAAGAAGTATCACTTCCCACCGGTCAAAAGGGACATCCACAAAATGTGTAAAAACCAGAAAGGCAAGACAGGCCCTGGAGAACAGGGAGCCTTGTTATGCTGATGGGCGGGATGTAAATTGCCAACTGCCTCACTGGAGGAGTGCATTGTGTTCCCTAAAACAAGTAAACAACAGAGCTACAGAGCCAAGGCCACTTCCAGTCTAGGGAATATACCTGGGTAAAACTGAAAATCAATAAGAAAGAGCCACCTCCAAAATTAGGGCTGCACTGGCTACAAGAACCTCAACTTGGGTACACCTTAAATATCCCAGGAAATATAAAAATGGTTCAAAACATTGTGGTACTTACGTACGATGGAATATCCCTCAGCCATGAAATCAATGTCATAAGACCAGTAGCAGCAAAGTGAGTGGATTCAGGTACGATGATTCTAAGTGAAATAAGTCACACAGAAAAAGAAACTTATCATAAGATATCACTTATGAAGATCCTGTAAACATGGCTACACGTGAACTGAGTTAGGAAAGAGAACAGAGTCTCACATTTAGAAAACACTCTTATGCCTGCATAAAGGGGAAGGAGAGGTGGGGTGATGCATAAAACCAGAGTTTGATATAAGCACAGGGACCGTTTCAAAAACCAACTTTGGAATTGACAAGACCGACACCTTCCTCAGTGAAAGAGACTCAAAACCCCATATTTCCCACAGAGGAATATATCTGACTAGTAAGAATCTTAAAACCTATGTATTGATATGACTCCATAAGGGAATCAAGTGTGTCTAGAGTGGCATAAACATGGCAGCGAGAATCAGCTCAAACCCACTATAAAAAGGAATTTCAAAAGCAAAACCAAAAAACAGGGAAATTCTTTACAATTCCTTCAGGGTGTCTGAGGAAACCTGGAAAGACCCTATCTACAATGACAGCTGGATGTGGCATAAGGCTGGACACTTGGGACTGAGAGGATTGGTGAGATTGGGTGAGCAAATGCAGACCCTTTCAAGCAATAATGCATGGCCCCCATTCCATGGGTCCCAACTCTCCAGGTTCAAGGGAATATTACTACAGCTATAACATGTACAGGAAACCTAGAGAATGGACACACTGTGAATACGAAAGGTTTCTAAAACTCAACGAATAGTCCCTCTCCTGGTGCTCCAGTTTGACTTTCCAACTGCCTTACTATCAATCTCCCAACTTGGACAGACAGGCCCTTTAACCTCCTGGTTTGCACAGGTTCCCAATTTGGCAGAGGATGGAAGGGACGAGGGAGAACCCATGAGAGAGTAGCTGTTAGGCATTTGGACGGGCACATGTCACTCTAATTTCCCAGCAGGAAGAAGAATTAACCAAAGTCTCAGCCACCCACCGGGAACCAGTATAGGACATGATCCAAAATTTTGGACTTGCGTTCAGCTCACAAAAAACGAGTTGAGAAATGGAGCTCAGGGGCACAGCAATTCACAAACTGGCAGAGTGATAAAGGACAACTATCGTCCAAAAATCTGTTGAGGGAAGTCAACGAGGCGGACTTGAAAGTGAGGCAAAATAGCAGGAAACAGATTTCAAGAGGTACGTTGGAATCGCCTGTAAAGCACAGGAAGAGGGGCACAACTTGGACAATGGTGCACTTGGCCAAAAAGGGCGTATGCGTTTTCTCCTGAATATATTCAGGAGAAAACGCATACGCCCTTTTTGGCCAAGCAAGCAAGCGGGCAATGCAAATCTGCACTACAAAGAAGTATCACTTCCCACCGGTCAAAAGGGACATCCACAAAATGTGTAAAAACCAGAAAGGCAAGACAGGCCCTGGAGAACAGGGAGCCTTGTTATGCTGATGGGCGGGATGTCAATTGCCAACTGCCTCACTGGAGGAGTGCATTGTGTTCCCTAAAACAAGTAAACAACAGAGCTACAGAGCCAAGGCCACTTCCAGTCTAGGGAATATACCTGGGGAAAACTGAAAATCAATAAGAAAGAGACACCTCCAAATTTAGGGCTGCACTGGCTACAAGAACCTCAACTTGGGTACACCTTAAATATCCCAGGAAATATAAAAATGGTTCAAAACATTGTGGTACTTACGTACGATGGAATATCCCTCAGCCATGAAATCAATGTCATAAGACCAGTAGCAGCAAAGTGAGTGGATTCAGGTACGATGATTCTAAGTGAAATAAGTCACACAGAAAAAGAAACTTATCATAAGATATCACTTAGGAAGATCCTGTAAACATGGCTACACGTGAACTGAGTTACGAAAGAGAACAGAGTCTCACATTTAGAAAACACTCTTATGCCTGCATAAAGGGGAAGGAGAGGTGGGGTGATGCATAAAACCAGAGTTTGATATAAGCACAGGGACCGTTTCAAAAACCAACTTTGGAATTGACAAGACCGACACCTTCCTCAGTGAAAGAGACTCAAAACCCCATATTTCCCACAGAGGAATATATCTGACTAGTAAGAATCTTAAAACCTATGTATTGATATGACTCCATAAGGGAATCAAGTGTGTCTAGAGTGGCATAAACATGGCAGCGAGAATCAGCTCAAACCCACTATAAAAAGGAATTTCAAAAGCAAAACCAAAAAACAGGGAAATTCTTTACAATTCCTTCAGGGTGTCTGAGGAAACCTGGAAAGACCCTATCTACAATGACAGCTGGATGTGGCATAAGGCTGGACACTTGGGACTGAGAGGATTGCTGAGATTGGGTGAGCAAATGCAGACCCTTTCAAGCAATAATGCATGGCCCCCATTCCATGGGTCCCAACTCTCCAGGTTCAAGGGAATATTACTACAGCTATAACATGTACAGGAAACCTAGAGAATGGACACACTGTGAATACGAAAGGTTTCTAAAACTCAACGAATAGTCCCTCTCCTGGTGCTCCAGTTTGACTTTCCAACTGCCTTACTATCAATCTCCCAACTTGGAGAGACAGGCCCTTTAACCTCCTGGTTTGCACAGGTTCCCAATTTGCCAGAGGATGGAAGGGACGAGGGAGAACCCATGAGAGAGTAGCTGTTAGGCATTTGGACGGGCACATGTCACTCTAATTTCCCGGCAGGAAGAAGAATTAACCAAAGTCTCAGCCACCCACCGGGAACCAGTATAGGACATGATCCAAAATTTTGGACTTGCGTTCAGCTCACAAAAAACGAGTTGAGAAATGGAGCTCAGGGGCACAGCAATTCACAAACTGGCAGAGTGATAAAGGACAACTATCGTCCAAAAATCTGTTGAGGGAAGTCAACGAGGCGGACTTGAAAGTGAGGCAAAATAGGAGGAAACAGATTTCAAGAGGTACGTTGGAATCGCCTGTAAAGCACAGGAAGAGGGGCACAACTTGGACAATGGTGCACTTGGCCAAAAAGGGCGTATGCGTTTTCTCCTGAATATATTCAGGAGAAAACGCATACGCCCTTTTTGGCCAAGCAAGCAAGCGGGCAATGCAAATCTGCACTACAAAGAAGTATCACTTCCCACCGGTCAAAAGGGACATCCACAAAATGTGTAAAAACCAGAAAGGCAAGACAGGCCCTGGAGAACAGGGAGCCTTGTTATGCTGATGGGCGGGATGTAAATTGCCAACTGCCTCACTGGAAGAGTGCATTGTGTTCCCTAAAACAAGTAAACAACAGAGCTACAGAGCCAAGGCCACTTCCAGTCTAGGGAATATACCTGGGGAAAACTGAAAATCAATAAGAAAGAGCCACCTCCAAATTTAGGGCTGCACTGGCTACAAGAACCTCAACTTGGGTACACCTTAAATATCCCAGGAAATATAAAAATGGTTCAAAACATTGTGGTACTTACGTACGATGGAATATCCCTCAGCCATGAAATCAATGTCATAAGACCAGTAGCAGCAAAGTGAGTGGATTCAGGTACGATGATTCTAAGTGAAATAAGTCACACAGAAAAAGAAACTTATCATAAGATATCACTTAGGAAGATCCTGTAAACATGGCTACACGTGAACTGAGTTAGGAAAGAGAACAGAGTCTCACATTTAGAAAACACTCTTATGCCTGCATAAAGGGGAAGGAGAGGTGGGGTGATGCATAAAACCAGAGTTTGATATAAGCACAGGGACCGTTTCAAAAACCAACTTTGGAATTGACAAGACCGACACCTTCCTCAGTGAAAGAGACTCAAAACCCCATATTTCCCACAGAGGAATATATCTGACTAGTAAGAATCTTAAAACCTATGTATTGATATGTCTCCATAAGGGAATCAAGTGTGTCTAGAGTGGCATAAACATGGCAGCGAGAATCAGCTCAAACCCACTATAAAAAGGAATTTCAAAAGCAAAACCAAAAAACAGGGAAATTCTTTACAATTCCTTCAGGGTGTCTGAGGAAACCTGGAAAGACCCTATCTACAAGGACAGCTGGATGTGGCATAAGGCTGGACACTTGGGACTGAGAGGATTGGTGAGATTGGGTGAGCAAATGCAGACCCTTTCAAGCAATAATGCATGGCCCCCATTCCATGGGTCCCAACTCTCCAGGTTCAAGGGAATATTACTACAGCTATAACATGTACAGGAAACCTAGAGAATGGACACACTGTGAATACGAAAGGTTTCTAAAACTCAACGAATAGTCCCTCTCCTGGTGCTCCAGTTTGACTTTCCAACTGCCTTACTATCAATCTCCCAACTTGGAGAGACAGGCCCTTTAACCTCCTGGTTTGCACAGGTTCCCAATTTGCCAGAGGATGGAAGGGACGAGGGAGAACCCATGAGAGAGTAGCTGTTAGGCATTTGGACGGGCACATGTCACTCTAATTTCCCGGCAGGAAGAAGAATTAACCAAAGTCTCAGCCACCCACCGGGAACCAGTATAGGACATGATCCAAAATTTTGGACTTGCGTTCAGCTCACAAAAAACGAGTTGAGAAATGGAGCTCAGGGGCACAGCAATTCACAAACTGGCAGAGTGATAAAGGACAAGTATCGTCCAAAAATCTGTTGAGGGAAGTCAACGAGGCGGACTTGAAAGCGAGGCAAAATAGCAGGAAACAGATTTCAAGAGGTACCTTGGAATCGCCTGTAAAGCACAGGAAGAGGGGCACAACTTGGACAATGGTTCACTTGGCCAAAAAGGGCGTATGCGCTTTCTCCTGAATATATTCAGGAGAAAACGCATACGCCCTATTTGGCCAAGCAAGCAAGCGGGCAATGCAAATCTGCACTACAAAGAAGTTTCACTTCCCACCGGTCAAAAGGGACATCCACAAAATGTGTAAAAACCAGAAAGGCAAGACAGGCCCTGGAGAACAGGGAGCCTTGTTATGCTGATGGGCGGGATGTAAATTGCCAACTGCCTCACTGGAGGAGTGCATTGTGTTCCCTAAAACAAGTAAACAACAGAGCTACAGAGCCAAGGCCACTTCCAGTCTAGGGAATATACCTGGGGAAAACTGAAAATCAATAAGAAAGAGCCACCTCCAAATTTAGGGCTGCACTGGCTACAAGAACCTCAACTTGGGTACACCTTAAATATCCCAGGAAATATAAAAATGGTTCAAAACATTGTGGTACTTACGTACGATGGAATATCCCTCAGCCATGAAATCAATGTCATAAGACCAGTAGCAGCAAAGTGAGTGGATTCAGGTACGATGATTCTAAGTGAAATAAGTCACACAGAAAAAGAAACTTATCATAAGATATCACTTAGGAAGATCCTGTAAACATGGCTACACGTGAACTGAGTTACGAAAGAGAACAGAGTCTCACATTTAGAAAACACTCTTATGCCTGCATAAAGTGGAAGGAGAGGTGGGGTGATGCAAAAAACCAGAGTTTGATATAAGCACAGGGACCGTTTCAAAAACCAACTTTGGAATTGACAAGACCGACACCTTCCTCAGTGAAAGAGACTCAAAACCCCATATTTCCCACAGAGGAATATATCTGACTACTAAGAATCTTAAAACCTATGTATTGATATGACTCCATAAGGGAATCAAGTGTGTCTAGAGTGGCATAAACATGGCAGCGAGAATCAGCTCAAACCCAGTATAAAAAGGAATTTCAAAAGCAAAACCAAAAAACAGGGAAATTCTTTACAATTCCTTCAGGGTGTCTGAGGAAACCTGGAAAGACCCTATCTACAATGACAGCTGGATGTGGCATAAGGCTGGACACTTGGGACTGAGAGGATTGGTGAGATTGGGTGAGCAAATGCAGACCCTTTCAAGCAATAATGCATGGCCCCCATTCCATGGGTCCCAACTCTCCAGGTTCAAGGGAATATTACTACAGCTATAACATGTACAGGAAACCTAGAGAATGGACACACTGTGAATACGAAAGGTTTCTAAAACTCAACGAATAGTCCCTCTCCTGGTGCTCCAGTTTGACTTTCCAACTGCCTTACTATCAATCTCCCAACTTGGAGAGACAGGCCCTTTAACCTCCTGGTTTGCACAGGTTCCCAATTTGGCAGAGGATGGAAGGGACGAGGGAGAACCCATGAGAGAGTAGCTGTTAGGCATTTGGACGGGCACATGTCACTCTAATTTCCCGGCAGGAAGAAGAATTAACCAAAGTCTCAGCCACCCACCGGGAACCAGTATAGGACATGATCCAAAATTTTGGACTTGCGTTCAGCTCACAAAAAACGAGTTGAGAAATGGAGCTCAGGGGCACAGCAATTCACAAACTGGCAGAGTGATAAAGGACAACTATCGTCCAAAAATCTGTTGAGGGAAGTCAACGAGGCGGACTTGAAAGCGAGGCAAAATAGCAGGAAACAGATTTCAAGAGGTACCTTGGAATCGCCTGTAAAGCACAGGAAGAGGGGCACAACTTGGACAATGGTGCACTTGGCCAAAAAGGGCGTATGCGTTTTCTCCTGAATATATTCAGGAGAAAACGCATACGCCCTTTTTGGCCAAGCAAGCAAGCGGGCAATGCAAATCTGCACTACAAAGAAGTATCACTTCCCACCGGTCAAAAGGGACATCCACAAAATGTGTAAAAACCAGAAAGGCAAGACAGGCCCTGGAGAACAGGGAGCCTTGTTATGCTGATGGGCGGGATGTAAATTGCCAACTGCCTCACTGGAGGAGTGCATTGTGTTCCCTAAAACAAGTAAACAACAGAGCTACAGAGCCAAGGCCACTTCCAGTCTAGGGAATATACCTTGGGAAAACTGAAAATCAATAAGAAAGGGCCACCTCCAAATTTAGGGCTGCACTGACTACAAGAACCTCAACTTGGGTACACCTTAAATATCCCAGGAAATATAAAAATGGTTCAAAACATTGTGGTACTTACGTACGATGGAATATCCCTCAGCCATGAAATCAATGTCATAAGACCAGTAGCAGCAAAGTGAGTGGATTCAGGTAGGATGATTCTAAGTGAAATAAGTCACACAGAAAAAGAAACTTATCATAAGATATCACTGATGAAGATCCTGTAAACATGGCTACACGTGAACTGAGTTACGAAATAGAACAGAGTCTCACATTTAGAAAACACTCTTATGCCTGCATAAAGGGGAAGGAGAGGTGGGGTGATGCATAAAACCAGAGTTTGGTATAAGCACAGGGACCGTTTCAAAAACCAACTTTGGAATTGACAAGACCGACACCTTCCTCAGTGAAAGAGACTCAAAACCCCATATTTCCCACAGAGGAATATATCTGACTAGTAAGAATCTTAAAACCTATGTATTGATATGACTCCATAAGGGAATCAAGTGTGTCTAGAGTGGCATAAACATGGCAGCGAGAATCAGCTCAAACCCACTATAAAAAGGAATTTCAAAAGCAAAACCAAAAAACAGGGAAATTCTTTACAATTCCTTCAGGGTGTCTGAGGAAACCTGGAAAGACCCTATCTACAATGACAGCTGGATGTGGCATAAGGCTGGACACTTGGGACTGAGAGGATTGGTGAGATTGGGTGAGCAAATGCAGACCCTTTCAAGCAATAATGCATGGCCCCCATTCCATGGGTCCCAACTCTCCAGGTTCAAGGGAATATTACTACAGCTATAACATGTACAGGAAACCTAGAGAATGGAAACACTGTGAATACGAAAGGTTTCTAAAACTCAACGAATAGTCCCTCTCCTGGTGCTCCAGTTTGACTTTCCAACTGCCTTACTATCAATCTCCCAACTTGGAGAGACAGGCCCTTTAACCTCCTGGTTTGCACAGGTTCCCAATTTGGCAGAGGATGGAAGGGACGAGGGAGAACCCATGAGAGAGTAGCTGTTAGGCATTTGGACGGGCACATGTCACTCTAATTTCCCGGCAGGAAGAAGAATTAACCAAAGTCTCAGCCACCCACCGGGAACCAGTATAGGACAGGATCCAAAATTTTGGACTTGCGTTCAGCTCACAAAAAACGAGTTGAGAAATGGAGCTCAGGGGCACAGCAATTCACAAACTGGCAGAGTGATAAAGGACAACTATCGTCCAAAAATCTGTTGAGGGAAGTCAACGAGGCGGACTTGAAAGTGAGGCAAAATAGCAGGAAACAGATTTCAAGAGGTACGTTGGAATCGCCTGTAAAGCACAGGAAGAGGGGCACAACTTGGACAATGGTGCACTTGGCCAAAAAGGGCGTATGCGTTTTCTCCTGAATATATTCAGGAGAAAACGCATACGCCCTTTTTGGCCAAGCAAGCAAGCGGGCAATGCAAATCTGCACTACAAAGAAGTATCACTTCCCACCGGTCAAAAGGGACGTCCACAAAATGTGTAAAAACCAGAAAGGCAAGACAGGCCCTGGAGAACTGGGAGCCTTGTTATGCTGATGGGTGGGATGTAAATTGCCAACTGCCTCACTGGAGGAGTGCATTGTGTTCCCTAAAACAAGTAAACAACAGAGCTACAGAGCCAAGGCCACTTCCAGTCTAGGGAATATACCTTGGGAAAACTGAAAATCAATAAGAAAGAGCCACCTCCAAATTTAGGGCTGCACTGACTACAAGAACCTCAACTTGGGTACACCTTAAATATCCCAGGAAATATAAAAATGGTTCAAAACATTGTGGTACTTACGTACGATGGAATATCCCTCAGCCTTGAAATCAATGTCATAAGACCAGTAGCAGCAAAGTGAGTGGATTCAGGTACGATGATTCTAAGTGAAATAAGTCACACAGAAAAAGAAACTTATCATAAGATATCACTTATGAAGATCCTGTAAACATGGCTACACGTGAATTGAGTTAGGAAAGAGAACAGAGTCTCACATTTAGAAAACACTCTTATGCCTGCATAAAGGGGAAGGAGAGGTGGGGTGATGCATAAAACCAGAGTTTGATATAAGCACAGGGACCGTTTCAAAAACCAACTTTGGAATTGACAAGACCGACACCTTCCTCAGTGAAAGAGACTCAAAACCCCATATTTCCCACAGAGGAATATATCTGACTAGTAAGAATCTTAAAACCTATGTATTGATATGACTCCATAAGGGAATCAAGTGTGTCTAGAGTGGCATAAACATGGCAGCGAGAATCAGCTCAAACCCACTATAAAAAGGAATTTCAAAAGCAAAACCAAAAAACAGGGAAATTCTTTACAATTCCTTCAGGGTGTCTGAGGAAACCTGGAAAGACCCTATCTACAATGACAGCTGGATGTGGCATAAGGCTGGACACTTGGGACTGAGAGGATTGTTGAGATTGGGTGAGCAAATACAGACACTTTCAAGCAATAATGCATGGCCCCCATTCCATGGGTCCCAACTCTCCAGGTTCAAGGGAATATTACTACAGCTATATCATGTACAGGAAACCTACAGAATGGACACACTGTGAATACGAAAGGTTTCTAAAACTGAACGAATAGTCCCTCTCCTGGTGCTCCAGTTTGACTTTCCAACTGCCTTACTATCAATCTCCCAACTTGGAGAGACAGGCCCTTTAACCTCCTGGTTTGCACAGGTTCCCAATATGGCAGAGGATGGAAGGGACGAGGGAGAACCCATGAGAGAGTAGCTGTTAGACATTTGGACGGGCACATGTCACTCTAATTTCCCGGCAGGAAGAAGAATTAACCAAAGTCTCAGCCACCCACCGGGAACCAGTATAGGACATGATCCAAAATTTTGGACTTGCGTTCAGCTCACAAAAAACGAGTTGAGAAATGGAGCTCAGGGGCACAGCAATTCACAAACTGGCAGAGTGATAAAGGACAACTATCGTCCAAAAATCTGTTGAGGGAAGTCAACGAGGCGGACTTGAAAGCGAGGCAAAATAGCAGGAAACAGATTTCAAGAGGTACCTTGGAATCGCCTGTAAAGCACAGGAAGAGGGGCACAACTTGGACAATGGTGCACTTGGCCAAAAAGGGCGTATGCGTTTTCTCCTGAATATATTCAGGAGAAAACGCATACGCCCTTTTTGGCCAAGCAAGCAAGCGGGCAATGCAAATCTGCACTACAAAGAAGTATCACTTCCCACCGGTCAAAAGGGACATCCACAAAATGTGTAAAAACCAGAAAGGCAAGACAGGCCCTGGAGAACAGGGAGCCTTGTTATGCTGATGGGCGGGATGTAAATTGCCAACTGCCTCACTGGAGGAGTGCATTGTGTTCCCTAAAACAAGTAAACAACAGAGCTACAGAGCCAAGGCCACTTCCAGTCTAGGGAATATACCTTGGGAAAACTGAAAATCAATAAGAAAGAGCCACCTCCAAATTTAGGGCTGCACTGACTACAAGAACCTCAACTTGGGTACACCTTAAATATCCCAGGAAATATAAAAATGGTTCAAAACATTGTGGTACTTACGTACGATGGAATATCCCTCAGCCATGAAATCAATGTCATAAGACCAGTAGCAGCAAAGTGAGTGGATTCAGGTACGATGATTCTAAGTGAAATAAGTCACACAGAAAAAGAAACTTATCATAAGATATCACTTATGAAGATCCTGTAAACATGGCTACACGTGAACTGAGTTAGGAAAGAGAACAGAGTCTCACATTTAGAAAACACTCTTATGCCTGCATAAAGGGGAAGGAGAGGTGGGGTGATGCATAAAACCAGAGTTTGATATAAGCACAGGGACCGTTTCAAAAACCAACTTTGGAATTGACAAGACCGACACCTTCCTCAGTGAAAGAGACTCAAAACCCCATATTTCCCACAGAGGAATATATCTGACTAGTAAGAATCTTAAAACCTATGTATTGATATGACTCCATAAGGGAATCAAGTGTGTCTAGAGTGGCATAAACATGGCAGCGAGAATCAGCTCAAACCCACTATAAAAAGGAATTTTAAAAGCAAAACCAAAAAACAGGGAAATTCTTTACAATTCCTTCAGGGTGTCTGAGGAAACCTGGAAAGACCCTATCTACAATGACAGCTGGATGTGGCATAAGGCTGGACACTTGGGACTGAGAGGATTGGTGAGATTGGGTGAGCAAATGCAGACCCTTTCAAGCAATAATGCATGGCCCCCATTCCATGGGTGCCAACTCTCCAGGTTCAAGGGAATATTACTACAGCTATAACATGTACAGGAAACCTAGAGAATGGACACACTGTGAATACGAAAGGTTTCTAAAACTCAACGAATAGTCCCTCTCCTGGTGCTCCAGTTTGACTTTCCAACTGCCTTACTATCAATCTCCCAACTTGGAGAGACAGGCCCTTTAACCTCCTGGTTTGCACAGGTTCCCAATTTGCCAGAGAATGGAAGGGACGAGGGAGAACCCATGAGAGAGTAGCTGTTAGGCATTTGGACGGGCACATGTCACTCTAATTTCCCAGCAGGAAGAAGAATTAACCAAAGTCTCAGCCACCCACCGGGAACCAGTATAGGACATGATCCAAAATTTTGGACTTGCGTTCAGCTAACAAAAAACGAGTTGAGAAATGGAGCTCAGGGGCACAGCAATTCACAAACTGGCAGAGTGATAAAGGACATCTATCGTCCAAAAATCTGTTGAGGGAAGTCAACGAGGCGGACTTGAAAGTGAGGCAAAATAGCAGGAAACAGATTTCAAGAGGTACGTTGGAATCGCCTGTAAAGCACAGGAAGAGGGGCACAACTTGGACAATGGTGCACTTGGCCAAAAAGGGCGTATGCGTTTTCTCCTGAATATATTCAGGAGAAAACGCATACGCCCTTTTTGGCCAAGCAAGCAAGCGGGCAATGCAAATCTGCACTACAAAGAAGTATCACTTCCCACCGGTCAAAAGGGACATCCACAAAATGTGTAAAAACCAGAAAGGCAAGACAGGCCTTGGAGAACAGGGAGCCTTGTTATGCTGATGGGTGGGATGTAAATTGCCAACTGCCTCACTGGAGGAGTGCATTGTGTTCCCTAAAACAAGTAAACAACAGAGCTACAGAGCCAAGGCCACTTCCAGTCTAGGGAATATACCTGGGGAAAACTGAAAATCAATAAGAAAGAGCCACCTCCAAATTTAGGGCTGCACTGGCTACAAGAACCTCAACTTGGGTACACCTTAAATATCCCAGGAAATATAAAAATGGTTCAAAACATTGTGGTACTTATGTATGATGGAATATCCCTCAGCCATGAAATCAATGTCATAAGACCAGTAGCAGCAAAGTGAGTGGATTCAGGTACGATGATTCTAAGTGAAATAAGTCACACAGAAAAAGAAACTTATCATAAGATATCACTTATGAAGATCCTGTAAACATGGCTACACGTGAACTGAGTTAGGAAAGAGAACAGAGTCTCACATTTAGAAAACACTCTTATGCCTGCATAAAGGGGAAGGAGAGGTGGGGTGATGCATAAAACCAGAGTTTGCTATAAGCACAGGGACCGTTTCAAACACCAACTTTGGAATTGACAAGACCGACACCTTCCTCAGTGAAAGAGACTCAAAACCCCATATTTCCCACAGAGGAATATATCTGACTAGTAAGAATCTTAAAACCTATGTATTGATATGACTCCATAAGGGAATCAAGTGTGTCTAGAGTGGCATAAACATGGCAGCGAGAATCAGCTCAAACCCACTATAAAAAGGAATTTCAAAAGCAAAACCAAAAAACAGGGAAATTCTTTGCAATTCCTTCAGGGTGTCTGAGGAAACCTGGAAAGACCTTATCTACAATGACAGCTGGATGTGGCATAAGGCTGGACACTTGGGACTGAGAGGATTGGTGAGATTGGGTGAGCAAATGCAGACCCTTTCAAGCAATAATGCATGGCCCCCATTCCATGGGTCCCAACTCTCCAGGTTCAAGGGAATATTATTACAGCTATAACATGTACAGGAAACCTAGAGAATGGACACACTGTGAATACGAAAGGTTTCTAAAACTCAACGAATAGTCCCTCTCCTGGTGCTCCAGTTTGACTTTCCAACTGCCTTACTATCAATCTCCCAACTTGGACAGACAGGCCCTTTAACCTCCTGGTTTGCACAGGTTCCCAATTTGGCAGAGGATGGAAGGGACGAGAGAGAACCCATGAGAGAGTAGCTGTTAGGCATTTGGACGGGCACATGTCACTCTAATTTCCCGGCAGGAAGAAGAATTAACCAAAGTCTCAGCCACCCACCGGGAACCAGTATAGGACATGATCCAAAATTTTGGACTTGCGTTCAGCTCACAAAAAACGAGTTGAGAAATGGAGCTCAGGGGCACAGCAATTCACAAACTGGCAGAGTGATAAAGGACAACTATCGTCCAAAAATCTGTTGAGGGAAGTCAACGAGGCGGACTTGAAAGTGAGGCAAAATAGCAGGAAACAGATTTCAAGAGGTACGTTGGAATCGCCTGTAAAGCACAGGAAGAGGGGCACAACTTGGACAATGGTGCACTTGGCCAAAAAGGGCGTATGCGTTTTCTCCTGAATATATTCAGGAGAAAACGCATACGCCCTTTTTGGCCAAGCAAGCAAGCGGGCAATGCAAATCTGCACTACAAAGAAGTATCACTTCCCACCGGTCAAAAGGGACATCCACAAAATGTGTAAAAACCAGAAAGGCAAGACAGGCCCTGGAGAACTGGGAGCCTTGTTATGCTGATGGGTGGGATGTAAATTGCCAACTGCCTCACTGGAGGAGTGCATTGTGTTCCCTAAAACAAGTAAACAACAGAGCTACAGAGCCAAGGCCACTTCCAGTCTAGGGAATATACCTTGGGAAAACTGAAAATCAATAAGAAAGAGCCACCTCCAAATTTAGGGCTGCACTGACTACAAGAACCTCAACTTGGGTACACCTTAAATATCCCAGGAAATATAAAAATGGTTCAAAACATTGTGGTACTTACGTACGATGGAATATCCCTCAGCCATGAAATCAATGTCATAAGACCAGTAGCAGCAAAGTGAGTGGATTCAGGTACGATGATTCTAAGTGAAATAAGTCACACAGAAAAAGAAACTTATCATAAGATATCACTTATGAAGATCCTGTAAACATGGCTACACGTGAATTGAGTTAGGAAAGAGAACAGAGTCTCACATTTAGAAAACACTCTTATGCCTGCATAAAGAGGAAGGAGAGGTGGGGTGATGCATAAAACCAGAGTTTGATATAAGCACAGGGACCGTTTCAAAAACCAACTGTGGAATTGACAAGACCGACACCTTCCTCAGTGAAAGAGACTCAAAACCCCATATTTCCCACAGAGGAATATATCTGACTAGTAAGAATCTTAAAACCTATGTATTGATATGACTCCATAAGGGAATCAAGTGTGTCTAGAGTGGCATAAACATGGCAGCGAGAATCAGCTCAAACCCACTATAAAAAGGAATTTCAAAAGCAAAACCAAAAAACAGGGAAATTCTTTACAATTCCTTCAGGGTGTCTGAGGAAACCTGGAAAGACCCTATCTACAATGACAGCTGGATGTGGCATAAGGCTGGACACTTGGGACTGAGAGGATTGGTGAGATTGGGTGAGCAAATGCAGACCCTTTCAAGCAATAATGCATGGCCCCCATTCCATGGGTGCCAACTCTCCAGGTTCAAGGGAATATTACTACAGCTATAACATGTACAGGAAACCTAGAGAATGGACACACTGTGAATACGAAAGGTTTCTAAAACTCAACGAATAGTCCCTCTCCTGGTGCTCCAGTTTGACTTTCCAACTGCCTTACTATCAATCTCCCAACTTGGAGAGACAGGCCCTTTAACCTCCTGGTTTGCACAGGTTCCCAATTTGCCAGAGAATGGAAGGGACGAGGGAGAACCCATGAGAGAGTAGCTGTTAGGCATTTGGACGGGCACATGTCACTCTAATTTCCCAGCAGGAAGAAGAATTAACCAAAGTCTCAGCCACCCACCGGGAACCAGTATAGGACATGATCCAAAATTTTGGATTTGCGTTCAGCTCACAAAAAACGAGTTGAGAAATGGAGCTCAGGGGCACAGCAATTCACAAACTGGCAGAGTGATAAAGGACATCTATCGTCCAAAAATCTGTTGAGGGAAGTCAACGAGGCGGACTTGAAAGTGAGGCAAAATAGCAGGAAACAGATTTCAAGAGGTACGTTGGAATCGCCTGTAAAGCACAGGAAGAGGGGCACAACTTGGACAATGGTGCACTTGGCCAAAAAGGGCGTATGCGTTTTCTCCTGAATATATTCAGGAGAAAACGCATACGCCCTTTTTGGCCAAGCAAGCAAGCGGGCAATGCAAATCTGCACTACAAAGAAGTATCACTTCCCACCGGTCAAAAGGGACATCCACAAAATGTGTAAAAACCAGAAAGGCAAGACAGGCCTTGGAGAACAGGGAGCCTTGTTATGCTGATGGGTGGGATGTAAATTGCCAACTGCCTCACTGGAGGAGTGCATTGTGTTCCCTAAAACAAGTAAACAACAGAGCTACAGAGCCAAGGCCACTTCCAGTCTAGGGAATATACCTGGGGAAAACTGAAAATCAATAAGAAAGAGCCACCTCCAAATTTAGGGCTGCACTGGCTACAAGAACCTCAACTTGGGTACACCTTAAATATCCCAGGAAATATAAAAATGGTTCAAAACATTGTGGTACTTACGTATGATGGAATATCCCTCAGCCATGAAATCAATGTCATAAGACCAGTAGCAGCAAAGTGAGTGGATTCAGGTACGATGATTCTAAGTGAAATAAGTCACACAGAAAAAGAAACTTATCATAAGATATCACTTATGAAGATCCTGTAAACATGGCTACACGTGAACTGAGTTAGGAAAGAGAACAGAGTCTCACATTTAGAAAACACTCTTATGCCTGCATAAAGGGGAAGGAGAGGTGGGGTGATGCATAAAACCAGAGTTTGATATAAGCACAGGGACCGTTTCAAACACCAACTTTGGAATTGACAAGACCGACACCTTCCTCAGTGAAAGAGACTCAAAACCCCATATTTCCCACAGAGGAATATATCTGACTAGTAAGAATCTTAAAACCTATGTATTGATATGACTCCATAAGGGAATCAAGTGTGTCTAGAGTGGCATAAACATGGCAGCGAGAATCAGCTCAAACCCACTATAAAAAGGAATTTCAAAAGCAAAACCAAAAAACAGGGAAATTCTTTACAATTCCTTCAGGGTGGCTGAGGAAACCTGGAAAGACCTTATCTACAATGACAGCTGGATGTGGCATAAGGCTGGACACTTGGGACTGAGAGGATTGGTGAGATTGGGTGAGCAAATGCAGACCCTTTCAAGCAATAATGCATGGCCCCCATTCCATGGGTCCCAACTCTACAGGTTCAAGGGAATATTATTACAGCTATAACATGTACAGGAAACCTAGAGAATGGACACACTGTGAATACGAAAGGTTTCTAAAACTCAACGAATAGTCCCTCTCCTGGTGCTCCAGTTTGACTTTCCAACTGCCTTACTATCAATCTCCCAACTTGGACAGACAGGCCCTTTAACCTCCTGGTTTGCACAGGTTCCCAATTTGGCAGAGGATGGAAGGGACGAGAGAGAACCCATGAGAGAGTAGCTGTTAGGCATTTGGACGGGCACATGTCACTCTAATTTCCCGGCAGGAAGAAGAATTAACCAAAGTCTCAGCCACCCACCGGGAACCAGTATAGGACATGATCCAAAATTTTGGACTTGCGTTCAGCTCACAAAAAACGAGTTGAGAAATGGAGCTCAGGGGCACAGCAATTCACAAACTGGCAGAGTGATAAAGGACAACTATCGTCCAAAAATCTGTTGAGGGAAGTCAACGAGGCGGACTTGAAAGTGAGGCAAAATAGCAGGAAACAGATTTCAAGAGGTACGTTGGAATCGCCTGTAAAGCACAGGAAGAGGGGCACAACTTGGACAATGGTGCACTTGGCCAAAAAGGGCGTATGCGTTTTCTCCTGAATATATTCAGGAGAAAACGCATACGCCCTTTTTGGCCAAGCAAGCAAGCGGGCAATGCAAATCTGCACTACAAAGAAGTATCACTTCCCACCGGTCAAAAGGGACATCCACAAAATGTGTAAAAACCAGAAAGGCAAGACAGGCCCTGGAGAACTGGGAGCCTTGTTATGCTGATGGGTGGGATGTAAATTGCCAACTGCCTCACTGGAGGAGTGCATTGTGTTCCCTAAAACAAGTAAACAACAGAGCTACAGAGCCAAGGCCACTTCCAGTCTAGGGAATATACCTTGGGAAAACTGAAAATCAATAAGAAAGAGCCACCTCCAAATTTAGGGCTGCACTGACTACAAGAACCTCAACTTGGGTACACCTTAAATATCCCAGGAAATATAAAAATGGTTCAAAACATTGTGGTACTTACGTACGATGGAATATCCCTCAGCCATGAAATCAATGTCATAAGACCAGTAGCAGCAAAGTGAGTGGATTCAGGTACGATGATTCTAAGTGAAATAAGTCACACAGAAAAAGAAACTTATCATAAGATATCACTTAGGAAGATCCTGTAAACATGGCTACACGTGAACTGAGTTAGGAAAGAGAACAGAGTCTCACATTTAGAAAACACTCTTATGCCTGCATAAAGGGGAAGGAGAGGTGGGGTGATGCATAAAACCAGAGTTTGATATAAGCACAGGGACCGTTTCAAAAACCAACTTTGGAATTGAAAAGACCGACACCTTCCTCAGTGAAAGAGACTCAAAACCCCATATTTCCCACAGAGGAATATATCTGACTAGTAAGAATCTTAAAACCTATGTATTGATATGACTCCATAAGGGAATCAAGTGTGTCTAGAGTGGCATAAACATGGCAGCGAGAATCAGCTCAAACCCACTATAAAAAGGAATTTTAAAAGCAAAACCAAAAAACAGGGAAATTCTTTACAATTCCTTCAGGGTGTCTGAGGAAACCTGGAAAGACCCTATCTACAATGACAGCTGGATGTGGCATAAGGCTGGACACTTGGGACTGAGAGGATTGGTGAGATTGGGTGAGCAAATGCAGACCCTTTCAAGCAATAATGCATGGCCCCCATTCCATGGGTGCCAACTCTCCAGGTTCAAGGGAATATTACTACAGCTATAACATGTACAGGAAACCTAGAGAATGGACACACTGTGAATACGAAAGGTTTCTAAAACTCAACGAATAGTCCCTCTCCTGGTGCTCCAGTTTGACTTTCCAACTGCCTTACTATCAATCTCCCAACTTGGAGAGACAGGCCCTTTAACCTCCTGGTTTGCACAGTTTCCCAATTTGCCAGAGAATGGAAGGGACGAGGGAGAACCCATGAGAGAGTAGCTGTTAGGCATTTGGACGGGCACATGTCACTCTAATTTCCCAGCAGGAAGAAGAATTAACCAAAGTCTCAGCCACCCACCAGGAACCAGTATAGGACCTGATCCAAAATTTTGGACTTCCGTTCAGCTCACAAAAAACGAGTTGAGAAATGGAGCTCAGGGGCACAGCAATTCACAAACTGGCAGAGTGATAAAGGACAACTATCGTCCAAAAATCTGTTGAGGGAAGTCAACGAGGCGGACTTGAAAGTGAGGCAAAATAGCAGGAAACAGATTTCAAGAGGTACGTTGGAATCGCCTGTAAAGCACAGGAAGAGGGGCACAACTTGGACAATGGTGCACTTGGCCAAAAAGGGCGTATGCGTTTTCTCCTGAATATATTCAAGAGAAAACGCATACGCCCTTTTTGGCCAAGCAAGCAAGCGGGCAATGCAAATCTGCACTACAAAGAAGTATCACTTCCCACCGGTCAAAAGGGACATCCACAAAATGTGTAAAAACCAGAAAGGCAAGACAGGCCCTGGAGAACAGGGAGCCTTGTTATGCTGATGGGCGGGATGTAAATTGCCAACTGCCTCACTGGAGGAGTGCATTGTGTTCCCTAAAACAAGTAAACAACAGAGCTACAGAGCCAAGGCCACTTCCAGTCTAGGGAATATACCTGGGGAAAACTGAAAATCAATAAGAAAGAGCCACCTCCAAATTTAGGGCTGCACTGACTACAAGAACCTGAACTTGGGTACACCTTAAATATCCCAGGAAATATAAAAATGGTTCAAAACATTGTGGTACTTACGTACGATGGAATATCCCTCAGCCATGAAATCAATGTCATAAGACCAGTAGCAGCAAAGTGAGTGGATTCAGGTACGATGATTCTAAGTGAAATAAGTCACACAGAAAAAGAAACTTATCATAAGATATCACTTATGAAGATCCTGTAAACATGGCTACACGTGAACTGAGTTAGGAAAGAGAACAGAGTCTCACATTTAGAAAACACTCTTATGCCTGCATAAAGGGGAAGGAGAGGTGGGGTGATGCATAAAACCAGAGTTTGATATAAGCACAGGGACCGTTCCAAAAACCAACTTTGGAATAGACAAGACCTACACCTTCCTCAGTGAAAGAGACTCAAAACCTCATATTTCCCACAGAGGAATATATCTGACTAGTAAGAATCTTAAAACCTATGTATTGATATGACTCCATAAGGGAATCAAGTGTGTCTAGAGTGGCATAAACATGGCAGCGAGAATCAGCTCAAACCCACTATAAAAAGGAATTTCAAAAGCAAAACCAAAAAACAGGGAAATTCTTTACAATTCCTTCAGGGTGTCTGAGGAAACCTGGAAAGACCCTATCTACAATGACAGCTGGATGTGGCATAAGGCTGGACACTTGGGACTGAGAGGATTGGTGAGATTGGGTGAGCAAATGCAGACCCTTTCAAGCAATAATGCATGGCCCCCATTCCATGGGTCCCAACTCTCCAGGTTCAAGGGAATATTACTACAGCTATAACATGTACAGGAAACCTAGAGAATGGACACACTGTGAATACGAAAGGTTTCTAAAACTCAACGAATAGTCCCTCTCCTGGTGCTCCAGTTTGACTTTCCAACTGCCTTACTATCAATCTCCCAACTTGGACAGACAGGCCCTTTAACCTCCTGGTTTGCACAGGTTCCCAATTTGGCAGAGGATGGAAGGGACGAGAGAGAACCCATGAGAGAGTAGCTGTTAGGCATTTGGACGGGCACATGTCACTCTAATTTCCCGGCATGAAGAAGAATTAACCAAAGTCTCAGCCACCCACCGGGAACCAGTATAGGACATGATCCAAAATTTTGGACTTGCGTTCAGCTCACAAAAAACGAGTTGAGAAATGGAGCTCAGGGGCACAGCAATTCACAAACTGGCAGAGTGATAAAGGACAACTATCGTCCAAAAATCTGTTGAGGGAAGTCAACGAGGCGGACTTGAAAGTGAGGCAAAATAGCAGGAAACAGATTTCAAGAGGTACGTTGGAATCGCCTGTAAAGCACAGGAAGAGGGGCACAACTTGGACAATGGTGCACTTGGCCAAAAAGGGCGTATGCGTTTTCTCCTGAATATATTCAGGAGAAAACACATACGCCCTTTTTGGCCAAGCAAGCAAGCGGGCAATGCAAATCTGCACCTCAAAGAAGTATCACTTCCCACCGGTCAAAAGGGACATCCACAAAATGTGTAAAAACCAGAAAGGCAAGACAGGCCCTGGAGAACAGGGAGCCTTGTTATGCTGATGGGCGGGATGTAAATTGCCAACTGCCTCACTGGAGGAGTGCATTGTGTTCCCTAAAACAAGTAAACAACAGAGCTACAGAGCCAAGGCCACTTCCAGTCTAGGGAATATACCTGGGGAAAACTGAAAATCAATAAGAAAGAGCCACCTCCAAATTTAGGGCTGCACTGGCTACAAGAACCTCAACTTGGGTACACCTTAAATATCCCAGGAAATATAAAAATGGTTCAAAACTTTGTGGTACTTACGTACGATGGAATATCCCTCAGCCATGAAATCAATGTCATAAGACCAGTAGCAGCAAAGTGAGTGGATTCAGGTACGATGATTCTAAGTGAAATAAGTCACACAGAAAAAGAAACTTATCATAAGATATCACTTAGGAAGATCCTGTAAACATGGCTACACGTGAACTGAGTTAGGAAAGAGAACAGAGTCTCACATTTAGAAAACACTCTTATGCCTGCATAAAGGGGAAGGAGAGGTGGGGTGATGCATAAAACCAGAGTTTGATATAAGCACAGGGACCGTTTCAAACACCAACTTTGGAATTGACAAGACCGACACCTTCCTCAGTGAAAGAGACTCAAAACCCCATATTTCCCACAGAGGAATATATCTGACTAGTAAGAATCTTAAAACCTATGTATTGATATGTCTCCATAAGGGAATCAAGTGTGTCTAGAGTGGCATAAACATGGCAGCGAGAATCAGCTCAAACCCACTATAAAAAGGAATTTCAAAAGCAAAACCAAAAAAGAGGGAAATTCTTTACAATTCCTTCAGGGTGTCTGAGGAAACCTGGAAAGACCCTATCTACAATGACAGCTGGATGTGGCATAAGGCTGGACACTTGGGACTGAGAGGATTGGTGAGATTGGGTGAGCAAATGCAGACCCTTTCAAGCAATAATGCATGGCCCCCATTCCATGGGTCCCAACTCTCCAGGTTCAAGGGAATATTACTACAGCTATAACATGTACAGGAAACCTAGAGAATGGACACACTGTGAATACGAAAGGTTTCTAAAACTCAACGAATAGTCCCTCTCCTGGTGCTCCAGTTTGACTTTCCAACTGCCTTACTATCAATCTCCCAACTTGGAGAGACAGGCCCTTTAACCTCCTGGTTTGCACAGGTTCCCAATTTGGCAGAGGATGGAAGGGACGAGGGAGAACCCATGAGAGAGTAGCTGTTAGGCATTTGGACGGGCACATGTCACTCTAATTTCCCGGCAGGAAGAAGAATTAACCAAAGTCTCAGCCACCCACCGGGAACCAGTATAGGACATGATCCAAAATTTTGGACTTGCGTTCAGCTCACAAAAAACGAGTTGAGAAATGGAGCTCAGGGGCACAGCAATTCACAAACTGGCAGAGTGATAAAGGACAACTATCGTCCAAAAATCTGTTGAGGGAAGTCAACGAGGCGGACTTGAAAGTGAGGCAAAATAGCAGGAAACAGATTTCAAGAGGTACGTTGGAATCGCCTGTAAAGCACAGGAAGAGGGGCACAACTTGGACAATGGTGCACTTGGCCAAAAAGGGCGTATGCGTTTTCTCCTGAATATATTCAGGAGAAAACGCATACGCCCTTTTTGGCCAAGCAAGCAAGCGGGCAATGCAAATCTGCACTACAAAGAAGTATCACTTCCCACCGGTCAAAAGGGACATCCACAAAATGTGTAAAAACCAGAAAGGCAAGACAGGCCCTGGAGAACAGGGAGCCTTGTTATGCTGATGGGCGGGATGTAAATTGCCAACTGCCTCACTGGAGGAGTGCATTGTGTTCCCTAAAACAAGTAAACAACAGAGCTACAGAGCCAAGGCCACTTCCAGTCTAGGGAATATACCTGGGGAAAACTGAAAATCAATAAGAAAGAGCCACCTCCAAATTTAGGGCTGCACTGGCTACAAGAACCTCAACTTGGGTACACCTTAAATATCCCAGGAAATATAAAAATGGTTCAAAACTTTGTGGTACTTACGTACGATGGAATATCCCTCAGCCATGAAATCAATGTCATAAGACCAGTAGCAGCAAAGTGAGTGGATTCAGGTACGATGATTCTAAGTGAAATAAGTCACACAGAAAAAGAAACTTATCATAAGATATCACTTAGGAAGATCCTGTAAACATGGCTACACGTGAACTGAGTTAGGAAAGAGAACAGAGTCTCACATTTAGAAAACACTCTTATGCCTGCATAAAGGGGAAGGAGAGGTGGGGTGATGCATAAAACCAGAGTTTGATATAAGCACAGGGACCGTTTCAAACACCAACTTTGGAATTGACAAGACCGACACCTTCCTCAGTGAAAGAGACTCAAAACCCCATATTTCCCACAGAGGAATATATCTGACTAGTAAGAATCTTAAAACCTATGTATTGATATGTCTCCATAAGGGAATCAAGTGTGTCTAGAGTGGCATAAACATGGCAGCGAGAATCAGCTCAAACCCACTATAAAAAGGAATTTCAAAAGCAAAACCAAAAAAGAGGGAAATTCTTTACAATTCCTTCAGGGTGTCTGAGGAAACCTGGAAAGACCCTATCTACAATGACAGCTGGATGTGGCATAAGGCTGGACACTTGGGACTGAGAGGATTGGTGAGATTGGGTGAGCAAATGCAGACCCTTTCAAGCAATAATGCATGGCCCCCATTCCATGGGTCCCAACTCTCCAGGTTCAAGGGAATATTACTACAGCTATAACATGTACAGGAAACCTAGAGAATGGACACACTGTGAATACGAAAGGTTTCTAAAACTCAACGAATAGTCCCTCTCCTGGTGCTCCAGTTTGACTTTCCAACTGCCTTACTATCAATCTCCCAACTTGGAGAGACAGGCCCTTTAACCTCCTGGTTTGCACAGGTTCCCAATTTGCCAGAGGATGGAAGGGACGAGGGAGAACCCATGAGAGAGTAGCTGTTAGGCATTTGGACGGGCACATGTCACTCTAATTTCCCGGCAGGAAGAAGAATTAACCAAAGTCTCAGCCACCCACCGGGAACCAGTATAGGACATGATCCAAAATTTTGGACTTGCGTTCAGCTCACAAAAAACGAGTTGAGAAATGGAGCTCAGGGGCACAGCAATTCACAAACTGGCAGAGTGATAAAGGACAACTATCATCCAAAAATCTGTTGAGGGAAGTCAATGAGGCGGACTTGAAAGCGAGGCAAAATAGCAGGAAACAGATTTCAAGAGGTACCTTGGAATCGCCTGTAAAGCACAGGAAGAGGGGCACAACTTGGACAATGGTTCACTTGGCCAAAAAGGGCGTATGCGCTTTCTCCTGAATATATTCAGGAGAAAACGCATACGCCGTTTTTGGCCAAGCAAGCAAGCGGGCAATGCAAATCTGCACTACAAAGAAGTATCACTTCCCACCGGTCAAAAGGGACATCCACAAAATGTGTAAAAACCAGAAAGGCAAGACAGGCCCTGGAGAACAGGGAGCCTTGTTATGCTGATGGGCGGGATGTAAATTGCCAACTGCCTCACTGGAGGAGTGCATTGTGTTCCCTAAAACAAGTAAACAACAGAGCTACAGAGCCAAGGCCACTTCCAGTCTAGGGAATATACCTGGGGAAAACTGAAAATCAATAAGAAAGAGCCACCTCCAAATTTAGGGCTGCACTGGCTACAAGAACTTGGGTACACCTTAAATATCCCAGGAAATATAAAAATGGTTCAAAACATTGTGGTACTTACGTACGATGGAATATCCCTCAGCCATGAAATCAATGTCATAAGACCAGTAGCAGCAAAGTGAGTGGATTCAGGTACGATGATTCTAAGTGAAATAAGTCACACAGAAAAAGAAACTTATCATAAGATATCACTTATGAAGATCCTGTAAACATGGCTACACGTGAACTGAGTTAGGAAAGAGAACAGAGTCTCACATTTAGAAAACACTCTTATGCCTGCATAAAGGGGAAGGAGAGGTGGGGTGATGCATAAAACCAGAGTTTGATATAAGCACAGGGACCGTTTCAAAAACCAACTTTGGAATTGACAAGACCGACACCTTCCTCAGTGAAAGAGACTCAAAACCCCATATTTCCCACAGAGGAATATATCTGACTAGTAAGAATCTTAAAACCTATGTATTGATATGACTCCATAAGGGAATCAAGTGTGTCTAGAGTGGCATAAACATGGCAGCGAGAATCAGCTCAAACCCACTATAAAAAGGAATTTCAAAAGCAAAACCAAAAAACAGGGAAATTCTTTACAATTCCTTCAGGGTGTCTGAGGAAACCTGGAAAGACCCTATCTACAATGACAGCTGGATGTGGCATAAGGCTGGACACTTGGGACTGAGAGGATTGGTGAGATTGGGTGAGCAAATGCAGACCCTTTCAAGCAATAATGCATGGCCCCCATTCCATGGGTCCCAACTCTCCAGGTTCAAGGGAATATTACTACAGCTATAACATGTACAGGAAACCTAGAGAATGGACACACTGTGAATACGAAAGGTTTCTAAAACTCAACGAATAGTCCCTCTCCTGGTGCTCCAGTTTGACTTTCCAACTGCCTTACTATCAATCTCCCAACTTGGAGAGACAGGCCCTTTAACCTCCTGGTTTGCACAGGTTCCCAATTTGGCAGAGGATGGAAGGGACGAGGGAGAACCCATGAGAGAGTAGCTGTTAGGCATTTGGACGGGCACATGTCACTCTAATTTCCCGGCAGGAAGAAGAATTAACCAAAGTCTCAGCCACCCACCGGGAACCAGTATAGGACATGATCCAAAATTTTGGACTTGCGTTCAGCTCACAAAAAACGAGTTGAGAAATGGAGCTCAGGGGCACAGCAATTCACAAACTGGCAGAGTGATAAAGGACAACTATCGTCCAAAAATCTGTTGAGGGAAGTCAACGAGGCGGACTTGAAAGTGAGGCAAAATAGCAGGAAACAGATTTCAAGAGGTACGTTGGAATCGCCTGTAAAGCACAGGAAGAGGGGCACAACTTGGACAATGGTGCACTTGGCCAAAAAGGGCGTATGCGTTTTCTCCTGAATATATTCAGGAGAAAACGCATACGCCCTTTTTGGCCAAGCAAGCAAGCGGGCAATGCAAATCTGCACTACAAAGAAGTATCACTTCCCACCAGTCAAAAGGGACATCCACAAAATATGTAAAAACCAGAAAGGCAAGACAGGCCCTGGAGATCAGGGAGCCTTGTTATGCTGATGGGCGGGATGTAAATTGCCAACTGCCTCACTGGAGGAGTGCATTGTGTTCCCTAAAACAAGTAAACAACAGAGCTACAGAGCCAAGGCCACTTCCAGTCTAGGGAATATACCTGGGGAAAACTGAAAATCAATAAGAAAGAGCCACCTCCAAATTTAGGGCTGCACTGGCTACAAGAACCTCAACTTGGGTACACCTTAAATATCCCAGGAAATATAAAAATGGTTCAAAACTTTGTGGTACTTACGTACGATGGAATATCCCTCAGCCATGAAATCAATGTCATAAGACCAGTAGCAGCAAAGTGAGTGGATTCAGGTACGATGATTCTAAGTGAAATAAGTCACACAGAAAAAGAAACTTATCATAAGATATCACTTAGGAAGATCCTGTAAACATGGCTACACGTGAACTGAGTTAGGAAAGAGAACAGAGTCTCACATTTAGAAAACACTCTTATGCCTGCATAAAGGGGAAGGAGAGGTGGGGTGATGCATAAAACCAGAGTTTGATATAAGCACAGGGACCGTTTCAAACACCAACTTTGGAATTGACAAGACCGACACCTTCCTCAGTGAAAGAGACTCAAAACCCCATATTTCCCACAGAGGAATATATCTGACTAGTAAGAATCTTAAAACCTATGTATTGATATGTCTCCATAAGGGAATCAAGTGTGTCTAGAGTGGCATAAACATGGCAGCGAGAATCAGCTCAAACCCACTATAAAAAGGAATTTCAAAAGCAAAACCAAAAAACAGGGAAATTCTTTACAATTCCTTCAGGGTGTCTGAGGAAACCTGGAAAGACCCTATCTACAATGACAGCTGGATGTGGCATAAGGCTGGACACTTGGGACTGAGAGGATTGGTGAGATTGGGTGAGCAAATGCAGACCCTTTCAAGCAATAATGCATGGCCCCCATTCCATGGGTCCCAACTCTCCAGGTTCAAGGGAATATTACTACAGCTATAACATGTACAGGAAACCTAGAGAATGGACACACTGTGAATACGAAAGGTTTCTAAAACTCAACGAATAGTGCCTCTCCTGGTGCTCCAGTTTGACTTTCCAACTGCCTTACTATCAATCTCCCAACTTGGACAGACAGGCCCTTTAACCTCCTGGTTTGCACAGGTTCCCAATTTGGCAGAGGATGGAAGGGACGAGAGAGAACCCATGAGAGAGTAGCTGTTAGGCATTTGGACGGGCACATGTCACTCTAATTTCCCGGCAGGAAGAAGAATTAACCGAAGTCTCAGCCACCCACCGGGAACCAGTATAGGACATGATCCAAAATTTTGGACTTGCGTTCAGCTCACAAAAAACGAGTTGAGAAATGGAGCTCAGGGGCACAGCAATTCACAAACTGGCAGAGTGATAAAGGACAACTATCGTCCAAAAATCTGTTGAGGGAAGTCAACGAGGCGGACTTGAAAGTGAGGCAAAATAGGAGGAAACAGATTTCAAGAGGTACGTTGGAATCGCCTGTAAAGCACAGGAAGAGGGGCACAACTTGGACAATGGTGCACTTGGCCAAAAAGGGCGTATGCGTTTTCTCCTGAATATATTCAGGAGAAAACGCATACGCCCTTTTTGGCCAAGCAAGCAAGCGGGCAATGCAAATCTGCACTACAAAGAAGTATCACTTCCCACCGGTCAAAAGGGACATCCACAAAATGTGTAAAAACCAGAAAGGCAAGACAGGCCCTGGAGAACAGGGAGCCTTGTTATGCTGATGGGCGGGATGTAAATTGCCAACTGCCTCACTGGAGGAGTGCATTGTGTTCCCTAAAACAAGTAAACAACAGAGCTACAGAGCCAAGGCCACTTCCAGTCTAGGGAATATACCTGGGGAAAACTGAAAATCAATAAGAAAGAGCCACCTCCAAATTTAGGGCTGCACTGGCTACAAGAACTTGGGTACACCTTAAATATCCCAGGAAATATAAAAATGGTTCAAAACATTGTGGTACTTACGTACGATGGAATATCCCTCAGCCATGAAATCAATGTCATAAGACCAGTAGCAGCAAAGTGAGTGGATTCAGGTACGATGATTCTAAGTGAAATAAGTCACACAGAAAAAGAAACTTATCATAAGATATCACTTATGAAGATCCTGTAAACATGGCTACACGTGAACTGAGTTACGAAATAGAACAGAGTCTCACATTTAGAAAACACTCTTATGCCTGCATAAAGGGGAAGGAGAGGTGGGGTGATGCATAAACCCAGAGTTTGATATAAGCACAGGGACCGTTTCAAAAACCAACTTTGGAATTGACAAGACCGACACCTTCCTCAGTGAAAGAGACTCAAAACCACATATTTCCCACAGAGGAATATATCTGACTAGTAAGAATCTTAAAACCTATGTATTGATATGACTCCATAAGGGAATCAAGTGTGTCTAGAATGGCATAAACATGGCAGCGAGAATCAGCTCAAACCCACTATAAAAAGGAATTTCAAAAGCAAAACCAAAAAACAGGGAAATTCTTTACAATTCCTTCAGGGTGTCTGAGGAAACCTGGAAAGACCCTATCTACAATGACAGCTGGATGTGGCATAAGGCTGGACACTTGGGACTGAGAGGATTGGTGAGATTGGGTGAGCAAATGCAGACCCTTTCAAGCAATAATGCATGGCCCCCATTCCATGGGTCCCAACTCTCCAGGTTCAAGGGAATATTACTACAGCTATAACATGTACAGGAAACCTAGAGAATGGACACACTGTGAATACGAAAGGTTTCTAAAACTCAACGAATAGTGCCTCTCCTGGTGCTCCAGTTTGACTTTCCAACTGCCTTACTATCAATCTCCCAACTTGGACAGACAGGCCCTTTAACCTCCTGGTTTGCACAGGTTCCCAATTTGGCAGAGGATGGAAGGGACGAGAGAGAACCCATGAGAGAGTAGCTGTTAGGCATTTGGACGGGCACATGTCACTCTAATTTCCCGGCAGGAAGAAGAATTAACCGAAGTCTCAGCCACCCACCGGGAACCAGTATAGGACATGATCCAAAATTTTGGACTTGCGTTCAGCTCACAAAAAACGAGTTGAGAAATGGAGCTCAGGGGCACAGCAATTCACAAACTGGCAGAGTGATAAAGGACAACTATCGTCCAAAAATCTGTTGAGGGAAGTCAACGAGGCGGACTTGAAAGTGAGGCAAAATAGGAGGAAACAGATTTCAAGAGGTACGTTGGAATCGCCTGTAAAGCACAGGAAGAGGGGCACAACTTGGACAATGGTGCACTTGGCCAAAAAGGGCGTATGCGTTTTCTCCTGAATATATTCAGGAGAAAACGCATACGCCCTTTTTGGCCAAGCAAGCAAGCGGGCAATGCAAATCTGCACTACAAAGAAGTATCACTTCCCACCGGTCAAAAGGGACATCCACAAAATGTGTAAAAACCAGAAAGGCAAGACAGGCCCTGGAGAACAGGGAGCCTTGTTATGCTGATGGGCGGGATGTAAATTGCCAACTGCCTCACTGGAGGAGTGCATTGTGTTCCCTAAAACAAGTAAACAACAGAGCTACAGAGCCAAGGCCACTTCCAGTCTAGGGAATATACCTGGGGAAAACTGAAAATCAATAAGAAAGAGCCACCTCCAAATTTAGGGCTGCACTGGCTACAAGAACTTGGGTACACCTTAAATATCCCAGGAAATATAAAAATGGTTCAAAACATTGTGGTACTTACGTACGATGGAATATCCCTCAGCCATGAAATCAATGTCATAAGACCAGTAGCAGCAAAGTGAGTGGATTCAGGTACGATGATTCTAAGTGAAATAAGTCACACAGAAAAAGAAACTTATCATAAGATATCACTTATGAAGATCCTGTAAACATGGCTACACGTGAACTGAGTTACGAAATAGAACAGAGTCTCACATTTAGAAAACACTCTTATGCCTGCATAAAGGGGAAGGAGAGGTGGGGTGATGCATAAACCCAGAGTTTGATATAAGCACAGGGACCGTTTCAAAAACCAACTTTGGAATTGACAAGACCGACACCTTCCTCAGTGAAAGAGACTCAAAACCACATATTTCCCACAGAGGAATATATCTGACTAGTAAGAATCTTAAAACCTATGTATTGATATGACTCCATAAGGGAATCAAGTGTGTCTAGAATGGCATAAACATGGCAGCGAGAATCAGCTCAAACCCACTATAAAAAGGAATTTCAAAAGCAAAACCAAAAAACAGGGAAATTCTTTACAATTCCTTCAGGGTGTCTGAGGAAACCTGGAAAGACCCTATCTACAATGACAGCTGGATGTGGCATAAGGCTGGACACTTGGGACTGAGAGGATTGGTGAGATTGGGTGAGCAAATGCAGACCCTTTCAAGCAATAATGCATGGCCCCCATTCCATGGGTCCCAACTCTCCAGGTTCAAGGGAATATTACTACAGCTATAACATGTACAGGAAACCTAGAGAATGGACACACTGTGAATACGAAAGGTTTCTAAAACTCAACGAATAGTCCCTCTCCTGGTGCTCCAGTTTGACTTTCCAACTGCCTTACTATCAATCTCCCAACTTGGAGAGACAGGCCCTTTAACCTCCTGGTTTGCACAGGTTCCCAATTTGCCAGAGGATGGAAGGGACGAGGGAGAACCCATGAGAGAGTAGCTGTTAGGCATTTGGACGGGCACATGTCACTCTAATTTCCCGGCAGGAAGAAGAATTAACCAAAGTCTCAGCCACCCACCGGGAACCAGTATAGGACAGGATCCAAAATTTTGGACTTGCGTTCAGCTCACAAAAAACGAGTTGAGAAATGGAGCTCAGGGGCACAGCAATTCACAAACTGGCAGAGTGATAAAGGACAACTATCGTCCAAAAATCTGTTGAGGGAAGTCAACGAGGCGGACTTGAAAGTGAGGCAAAATAGCAGGAAACAGATTTCAAGAGGTACGTTGGAATCGCCTGTAAAGCACAGGAAGAGGGGCACAACTTGGACAATGGTGCACTTGGCCAAAAAGGGCGTATGCGTTTTCTCCTGAATATATTCAGGAGAAAACGCATACGCCCTTTTTGGCCAAGCAAGCAAGCGGGCAATGCAAATCTGCACTACAAAGAAGTATCACTTCCCACCGGTCAAAAGGGACATCCACAAAATGTGTAAAAACCAGAAAGGCAAGACAGGCCCTGGAGAACTGGGAGCCTTGTTATGCTGATGGGTGGGATGTAAATTGCCAACTGCCTCACTGGAGGAGTTCATTGTGTTCCCTAAAACAAGTAAACAACAGAGCTACAGAGCCAAGGCCACTTCCAGGCTAGGGAATATACCTGGGGAAAACTGAAAATCAATAAGAAAGAGCCACCTCCAAATTTAGGGCTGCACTGACTACAAGAACCTCAACTTGGGTACACCTTAAATATCCCAGGAAATATAAAAATGTTTCAAAACATTGTGGTACTTACGTAGGATGGAATATCCCTCAGCCATGAAATCAATGTCATAAGACCAGTAGCAGCAAAGTGAGTGGATTCAGGTACGATGATTCTAAGTGAAATAAGTCACACAGAAAAAGAAACTTATCATAAGATATCACTTATGAAGATCCTGTAAACATGGCTACACGTGAATTGAGTTAGGAAAGAGAACAGAGTCTCACATTTAGAAAACACTCTTATGCCTGCATAAAGGGGAAGGAGAGGTGGGGTGATGCATAAAACCAGAGTTTGATATAAGCACAGGGACCGTTTCAAAAACCAACTTTGGAATTGACAAGACCGACACCTTCCTCAGTGAAAGAGACTCAAAACCCCATATTTCCCACAGAGGAATATATCTGACTAGTAAGAATCTTAAAACCTATGTATTGATATGACTCCATAAGGGAATCAAGTGTGTCTAGAGTGGCATAAACATGGCAGCGAGAATCAGCTCAAACCCACTATAAAAAGGAATTTCAAAAGCAAAACCAAAAAACAGGGAAATTCTTTACAATTCCTTCAGGGTGTCTGAGGAAACCTGGAAAGACCCTATCTACAATGACAGCTGGATGTGGCATAAGGCTGGACACTTGGGACTGAGAGGATTGGTGAGATTGGGTGAGCAAATACAGACCCTTTCAAGCAATAATGCATGGCCCCCATTCCATGGGTCCCAACTCTCCAGGTTCAAGGGAATATTACTACAGCTATAACATGTACAGGAAACCTAGAGAATGGACACACTGTGAATACGAAAGGTTTCTAAAACTCAACGAATAGTCCCTCTCCTGGTGCTCCAGTTTGACTTTCCAACTGCCTTACTATCAATCTCCCAACTTGGAGAGACAGGCCCTTTAACCTCCTGGTTTGCACAGGTTCCCAATTTGCCAGAGGATGGAAGGGACGAGGGAGAACCCATGAGAGAGTAGCTGTTAGGCATTTGGACGGGCACATGTCACTCTAATTTCCCGGCAGGAAGAAGAATTAACCAAAGTCTCATCCACCCACCGGGAACCAGTATAGGACATGATCCAAAATTTTGGACTTGCGTTCAGCTCACAAAAAACGAGTTGAGAAATGGAGCTCAGGGGCACAGCAATTCACAAACTGGCAGAGTGATAAAGGACAACTATCGTCCAAAAATCTGTTGAGGGAAGTCAACGAGGCGGACTTGAAAGCGAGGCAAAATAGCAGGAAACAGATTTCAAGAGGTACCTTGGAATCGCCTGTAAAGCACAGGAAGAGGGGCACAACTTGGACAATGGTGCACTTGGCCAAAAAGGGCGTATGCGTTTTCTCCTGAATATATTCAGGAGAAAACGCATACGCCCTTTTTGGCCAAGCAAGCAAGCGGGCAATGCAAATCGGCACTACAAAGAAGTATCACTTCCCACCGGTCAAAAGGGACATCCACAAAATGTGTAAAAACCAGAAAGGCAAGACAGGCCCTGGAGAACAGGGAGCCTTGTTATGCTGATGGGCGGGATGTAAATTGCCAACTGCCTCACTGGAGGAGTGCATTGTGTTCCCTAAAACAAGTAAACAACAGAGCTACAGAGCCAAGGCCACTTCCAGTCTAGGGAATATACCTGGGGAAAACTGAAAATCAATAAGAAAGAGCCACCTCCAAATTTAGGGCTGCACTGGCTACAAGAACCTCAACTTGGGTACACCTTAAATATCCCAGGAAATATAAAAATGGTTCAAAACATTGTGGTACTTACGTACGATGGAATATCCCTCAGCCATGAAATCAATGTCATAAGACCAGTAGCAGCAAAGTGAGTGGATTCAGGTACGATGATTCTAAGTGAAATAAGTCACACAGAAAAAGAAACTTATCATAAGATATCACTTATGAAGATCCTGTAAACATGGCTACACGTGAACTGAGTTAGGAAAGAGAACAGAGTCTCACATTTAGAAAACACTCTTATGCCTGCATAAAGGGGAAGGAGAGGTGGGGTGATGCATAAAACCAGAGTTTGATATAAGCACAGGGACCGTTTCAAAAACCAACTTTGGAATTGACAAGACCGACACCTTCCTCAGTGAAAGAGACTCAAAACCCCATATTTCCCACAGAGGAATATATCTGACTAGTAAGAATCATAAAACCTATGTATTGATATGACTCCATAAGGGAATCAAGTGTGTCTAGAGTGGCATAAACATGGCAGCGAGAATCAGCTCAAACCCACTATAAAAGGAATTTCAAAAGCAAAACCAAAAAACAGGGAAATTCTTTACAATTCCTTCAGGGTGTCTGAGGAAACCTGGAAAGACCCTATCTACAATGACAGCTGGATGTGGCATAAGGCTGGACACTTGGGACTGAGAGGATTGTTGAGATTGGGTGAGCAAATACAGACCCTTTCAAGCAATAATGCATGGCCCCCATTCCATGGGTCTCAACTCTCCAGGTTCAAGGGAATATTACTACAGCTATAACATGTACAGGAAACCTAGAGAATGGACACACTGTGAATACGAAAGGTTTCTAAAACTCAACGAATAGTCCCTCTCCTGGTGCTCCAGTTTGACTTTCCAACTGCCTTACTATCAATCTCCCAACTTGGAGAGACAGGCCCTTTAACCTCCTGGTTTGCACAGGTTCCCAATTTGGCAGAGGATGGAAGGGACGAGGGAGAACCCATGAGAGAGTAGCTGTTAGGCATTTGGACGGGCACATGTCACTCTAATTTCCCGGCAGGAAGAAGAATTAACCAAAGTCTCATCCACCCACCGGGAACCAGTATAGGACATGATCCAAAATTTTGGACTTGCGTTCAGCTCACAAAAAACGAGTTGAGAAATGGAGCTCAGGGGCACAGCAATTCACAAACTGGCAGAGTGATAAAGGACAACTATCGTCCAAAAATCTGTTGAGGGAAGTCAACGAGGCGGACTTGAAAGCGAGGCAAAATAGCAGGAAACAGATTTCAAGAGGTACCTTGGAATCGCCTGTAAAGCACAGGAAGAGGGGCACAACTTGGACAATGGTGCACTTGGCCAAAAAGGGCGTATGCGTTTTCTCCTGAATATATTCAGGAGAAAACGCATACGCCCTTTTTGGCCAAGCAAGCAAGCGGGCAATGCAAATCGGCACTACAAAGAAGTATCACTTCCCACCGGTCAAAAGGGACATCCACAAAATGTGTAAAAACCAGAAAGGCAAGACAGGCCCTGGAGAACAGGGAGCCTTGTTATGCTGATGGGCGGGATGTAAATTGCCAACTGCCTCACTGGAGGAGTGCATTGTGTTCCCTAAAACAAGTAAACAACAGAGCTACAGAGCCAAGGCCACTTCCAGTCTAGGGAATATACCTGGGGAAAACTGAAAATCAATAAGAAAGAGCCACCTCCAAATTTAGGGCTGCACTGGCTACAAGAACCTCAACTTGGGTACACCTTAAATATCCCAGGAAATATAAAAATGGTTCAAAACATTGTGGTACTTACGTACGATGGAATATCCCTCAGCCATGAAATCAATGTCATAAGACCAGTAGCAGCAAAGTGAGTGGATTCAGGTACGATGATTCTAAGTGAAATAAGTCACACAGAAAAAGAAACTTATCATAAGATATCACTTATGAAGATCCTGTAAACATGGCTACACGTGAACTGAGTTAGGAAAGAGAACAGAGTCTCACATTTAGAAAACACTCTTATGCCTGCATAAAGGGGAAGGAGAGGTGGGGTGATGCATAAAACCAGAGTTTGATATAAGCACAGGGACCGTTTCAAAAACCAACTTTGGAATAGACAAGACCTACACCTTCCTCAGTGAAAGAGACTCAAAACCCCATATTTCCCGCAGAGGAATATATCTGACTAGTAAGAATCTTAAATCCTATGTATTGATATGTCTCCATAAGGGAATCAAGTGTGTCTAGAGTGGCATAAACATGGCAGCGAGAATCAGCTCAAACCCACTATAAAAAGGAATTTCAAAAGCAAAACCAAAAAACAGGGAAATTCTTTACAATTCCTTCAGGGTGTCTGAGGAAACCTGGAAAGACCCTATCTACAATGACAGCTGGATGTGGCATAAGGCTGGACACTTGGGACTGAGAGGATTGGTGAGATTGGGTGAGCAAATGCAGACCCTTTCAAGCAATAATGCATGGCCCCCATTCCATGGGTCCCAACTCTCCAGGTTCAAGGGAATATTACTACAGCTATAACATGTACAGGAAACCTAGAGAATGGACACACTGTGAATACGAAAGGTTTCTAAAACTCAACGAATAGTCCCTCTCCTGGTGCTCCAGTTTGACTTTCCAACTGCCTTACTATCAATCTCCCAACTTGGAGAGACAGGCCCTTTAACCTCCTGGTTTGCACAGGTTCCCAATTTGCCAGAGGATGGAAGGGACGAGGGAGAACCCATGAGAGAGTAGCTGTTAGGCATTTGGACGGGCACATGTCACTCTAATTTCCCGGCAGGAAGAAGAATTAACCAAAGTCTCAGCCACCCACCGGGAACCAGTATAGGACATGATCCAAAATTTTGGACTTGCGTTCAGCTCACAAAAAACGAGTTGAGAAATGGAGCTCAGGGGCACAGCAATTCACAAACCGGCAGAGTGATAAAGGACAACTATCGTCCAAAAATCTGTTGAGGGAAGTCAACGAGGCGGACTTGAAAGTGAGGCAAAATAGCAGGAAACAGATTTCAAGAGGTACCTTGGAATCGCCTGTAAAGCACAGGAAGAGGGGCACAACTTGGACAATGGTGCACTTGGCCAAAAAGGGCGTATGCGTTTTCTCCTGAATATATTCAGGAGAAAACGCATACGCCCTTTTTGGCCAAGCAAGCAAGCGGGCAATGCAAATCTGCACTACAAAGAAGTATCACTTCCCACCGGTCAAAAGGGACATCCACAAAATGTGTAAAAACCAGAAAGGCAAGACGGGCCCTGGAGAACTGGGAGCCTTGTTATGCTGATGGGCGGGATGTAAATTGCCAACTGCCTCACTGGAGGAGTGCATTGTGTTCCCTAAAACAAGTAAACAACAGAGCTACAGAGCCAAGGCCACTTCCAGTCTAGGGAATATACCTGGGGAAAACTGAAAATCAATAAGAAAGAGCCACCTCCAAATTTAGGGCTGCACTGGCTACAAGAACCTCAACTTGGGTACACCTTAAATATCCCAGGAAATATAAAAATGGTTCAAAACATTGTGGTACTTACGTACGATGGAATATCCCTCAGCCATGAAATCAATGTCATAAGACCAGTAGCAGCAAAGTGAGTGGATTCAGGTACGATGATTCTAAGTGAAATAAGTCACACAGAAAAAGAAACTTATCATAAGATATCACTTATGAAGATCCTGTAAACATGGCTACACGTGAACTGAGTTACAAAATAGAACAGAGTCTCACATTTGGAAAACACTCTTATGCCTGCATAAAGGGGAAGGAGAGGTGGGGTGATGCATAAAACCAGAGTTTGATATAAGCACAGGGACCGTTTCAAAAACCAACTTTGGAATTGACAAGACCGACACCTTCCTCAGTGAAAGAGACTCAAAACCCCATATTTCCCACAGAGGAATATATCTGACTAGTAAGAATCTTAAAACCTATGTATTGATATGACTCCATAAGGGAATCAAGTGTGTCTAGAGTGGCATAAACATGGCAGCGAGAATCAGCTCAAACCCACTATAAAAAGGAATTTCAAAAGCAAAACCAAAAAACAGGGAAATTCTTTACAATTCCTTCAGGGTGTCTGAGGAAACCTGGAAAGACCCTATCTACAATGACAGCTGGATGTGGCATAAGGCTGGACACTTGGGACTGAGAGGATTGGTGAGATTGGGTGAGCAAATGCAGACCCTTTCAAGCAATAATGCATGGCCCCCATTCCATGGGTCCCAACTCTCCAGGTTCAAGGGAATATTACTACAGCTATAACATGTACAGGAAACCTAGAGAATGGACACACTGTGAATACGAAAGGTTTCTAAAACTCAACGAATAGTCCCTCTCCTGGTGCTCCAGTTTGACTTTCCAACTGCCTTACTATCAATCTCCCAACTTGGAGAGACAGGCCCTTTAACCTCCTGGTTTGCACAGGTTCCCAATTTGCCAGAGGATGGAAGGGACGAGGGAGAACCCATGAGAGAGTAGCTGTTAGGCATTTGGACGGGCACATGTCACTCTAATTTCCCGGCAGGAAGAAGAATTAACCAAAGTCTCAGCCACCCACCGGGAACCAGTATAGGACAGGATCCAAAATTTTCGACTTGCGTTCAGCTCACAAAAAACGAGTTGAGAAATGGAGCTCAGGGGCACAGCAATTCACAAACCGGCAGAGTGATAAAGGACAACTATCGTCCAAAAATCTGTTGAGGGAAGTCAACGAGGCGGACTTGAAAGTGAGGCAAAATAGCAGGAAACAGATTTCAAGAGGTACGTTGGAATCGCCTGTAAAGCACAGGAAGAGGGGCACAACTTGGACAATGGTGCACTTGGCCAAAAAGGGCGTATGCGTTTTCTCCTGAATATATTCAGGAGAAAACGCATACGCCCTTTTTGGCCAAGCAAGCAAGCGGGCAATGCAAATCTGCACTACAAAGAAGTATCACTTCCCACCGGTCAAAAGGGACATCCACAAAATGTGTAAAAACCAGAAAGGCAAGACAGGCCCTGGAGAACAGGGAGCCTTGTTATGCTGATGGGCGGGATGTAAATTGCCAACTGCCTCACTGGAGGAGTGCATTGTGTTCCCTAAAACAAGTAAACAACAGAGCTACAGAGCCAAGGCCACTTCCAGTCTAGGGAATATACCTGGGGAAAACTGAAAATCAATAAGAAAGAGCCACCTCCAAATTTAGGGCTGCACTGGCTACAAGAACCTCAACTTGGGTACACCTTAAATATCCCAGGAAATATAAAAATGGTTCAAAACATTGTGGTACTTACGTACGATGGAATATCCCTCAGCCATGAAATCAATGTCATAAGACCAGTAGCAGCAAAGTGAGTGGATTCAGGTACGATGATTCTAAGTTAAATAAGTCACACAGAAAAAGAAACTTATCATAAGATATCACTTATGAAGATCCTGTAAACATGGCTACACGTGAACTGAGTTACGAAATAGAACAGAGTCTCACATTTAGAAAACACTCTTATGCCTGCATAAAGGGGAAGGAGAGGTGGGGTGATGCATAAACCCAGAGTTTGATATAAGCACAGGGACCGTTTCAAAAACCAACTTTGGAATTGACAAGACCGACACCTTCCTCAGTGAAAGAGACTCAAAACCCCATATTTCCCACAGAGGAATATATCTGACTAGTAAGAATCTTAAAACCTATGTATTGATATGACTCCATAAGGGAATCAAGTGTGTCTAGAGTGGCATAAACATGGCAGCGAGAATCAGCTCAAACCCACTATAAAAAGGAATTTCAAAAGCAAAACCAAAAAACAGGGAAATTCTTTACAATTCCTTCAGGGTGTCTGAGGAAACCTGGAAAGACCCTATCTACAATGACAGCTGGATGTGGCATAAGGCTGGACACTTGGGACTGAGAGGATTGGTGAGATTGGGTGAGCAAATGCAGACCCTTTCAAGCAATAATGCATGGCCCCCATTCCATGGGTCCCAACTCTCCAGGTTCAAGGGAATATTACTACAGCTATAACATGTACAGGAAACCTAGAGAATGGACACACTGTGAATACGAAAGGTTTCTAAAACTCAACGAATAGTCCCTCTCCTGGTGCTCCAGTTTGACTTTCCAACTGCCTTACTATCAATCTCCCAACTTGGAGAGACAGGCCCTTTAACCTCCTGGTTTGCACAGGTTCCCAATTTGGCAGAGGATGGAAGGGACGAGGGAGAACCCATGAGAGAGTAGCTGTTAGGCATTTGGACGGGCACATGTCACTCTAATTTCCCGGCAGGAAGAAGAATTAACCAAAGTCTCAGCCACCCACCGGGAACCAGTATAGGACATGATCCAAAATTTTCGACTTGCGTTCAGCTCACAAAAAACGAGTTGAGAAATGGAGCTCAGGGGCACAGCAATTCACAAACTGGCAGAGTGATAAAGGACAACTATCGTCCAAAAATCTGTTGAGGGAAGTCAACGAGGCGGACTTGAAAGTGAGGCAAAATAGCAGGAAACAGATTTCAAGAGGTACGTTGGAATCGCCTGTAAAGCACAGGAAGAGGGGCACAACTTGGACAATGGTGCACTTGGCCAAAAAGGGCGTATGCGTTTTCTCCTGAATATATTCAGGAGAAAACGCATACGCCCTTTTTGGCCAAGCAAGCAAGCGGGCAACGCAAATCTGCACTACAAAGAAGTATCACTTCCCACCGGTCAAAAGGGACATCCACAAAATGTGTAAAAACACAGAAAGGCAAGACAGGCCCTGGAGAACAGGGAGCCTGGTTATGCTGATGGGCGGGATGTAAATTGCCAACTGCCTCACTGGAGGAGTGCATTGTGTTCCCTAAAACAAGTAAACAACAGAGCTACAGAGCCAAGGCCACTTCCAGTCTAGGGAATATACCTGGGGAAAACTGAAAATCAATAAGAAAGAGCCACCTCCAAATTTAGGGCTGCACTGGCTACAAGAACCTCAACTTGGGTACACCTTAAATATCCCAGGAAATATAAAAATGGTTCAAAACATTGTGGTACTTACGTACGATGGAATATCCCTCAGCCATGAAATCAATGTCATAAGACCAGTAGCAGCAAAGTGAGTGGATTCAGGTACGATGATTCTAAGTGAAATAAGTCACACAGAAAAAGAAACTTATCATAAGATATCACTTATGAAGATCCTGTAAACATGGCTACACGTGAACTGAGTTACAAAATAGAACAGAGTCTCACATTTGGAAAACACTCTTATGCCTGCATAAAGGGGAAGGAGAGGTGGGGTGATGCATAAACCCAGAGTTTGATATAAGCACAGGGACCGTTTCAAAAACCAACTTTGGAATTGACAAGACCGACACCTTCCTCAGTGAAAGAGACTCAAAACCCCATATTTCCCACAGAGGAATATATCTGACTAGTAAGAATCTTAAAACCTATGTATTGATATGACTCCATAAGGGAATCAAGTGTGTCTAGAGTGGCATAAACATGGCAGCGAGAATCAGCTCAAACCCACTATAAAAAGGAATTTCAAAAGCAAAACCAAAAAACAGGGAAATTCTTTACAATTCCTTCAGGGTGTCTGAGGAAACCTGGAAAGACCCTATCTACAATGACAGCTGGATGTGGCATAAGGCTGGACACTTGGGACTGAGAGGATTGGTGAGATTGGGTGAGCAAATGCAGACCCTTTCAAGCAATAATGCATGGCCCCCATTCCATGGGTCCCAACTCTCCAGGTTCAAGGGAATATTACTACAGCTATAACATGTACAGGAAACCTAGAGAATGGACACACTGTGAATACGAAAGGTTTCTAAAACTCAACGAATAGTCCCTCTCCTGGTGCTCCAGTTTGACTTTCCAACTGCCTTACTATCAATCTCCCAACTTGGAGAGACAGGCCCTTTAACCTCCTGGTTTGCACAGGTTCCCAATTTGCCAGAGGATGGAAGGGACGAGGGAGAACCCATGAGAGAGTAGCTGTTAGGCATTTGGACGGGCACATGTCACTCTAATTTCCCGGCAGGAAGAAGAATTAACCAAAGTCTCAGCCACCCACCGGGAACCAGTATAGGACATGATCCAAAATTTTGGACTTGCGTTCAGCTCACAAAAAACGAGTTGAGAAATGGAGCTCAGGGGCACAGCAATTCACAAACTGGCAGAGTGATAAAGGACAACTATCGTCCAAAAATCTGTTGAGGGAAGTCAACGAGGCGGACTTGAAAGTGAGGCAAAATAGCAGGAAACAGATTTCAAGAGGTACGTTGGAATCGCCTGTAAAGCACAGGAAGAGGGGCACAACTTGGACAATGGTGCACTTGGCCAAAAAGGGCGTATGCGTTTTCTCCTGAATATATTCAGGAGAAAACGCATACGCCCTTTTTGGCCAAGCAAGCAAGCGGGCAATGCAAATCTGCACTACAAAGAAGTATCACTTCCCACCGGTCAAAAGGGACATCCACAAAATGTGTAAAAACCAGAAAGGCAAGACAGGCCCTGGAGAACAGGGAGCCTTGTTATGCTGATGGGCGGGATGTAAATTGCCAACTGCCTCACTGGAGGAGTGCATTGTGTTCCCTAAAACAAGTAAACAACAGAGCTACAGAGCCAAGGCCACTTCCAGTCTAGGGAATATACCTGGGGAAAACTGAAAATCAATAAGAAAGAGCCACCTCCAAATTTAGGGCTGCACTGGCTACAAGAACCTCAACTTGGGTACACCTTAAATATCCCAGGAAATATAAAAATGGTTCAAAACATTGTGGTACTTACGTACGATGGAATATCCCTCAGCCATGAAATCAATGTCATAAGACCAGTAGCAGCAAAGTGAGTGGATTCAGGTACGATGATTCTAAGTGAAATAAGTCACACAGAAAAAGAAACTTATCATAAGATATCACTTATGAAGATCCTGTAAACATGGCTACACGTGAACTGAGTTACGAAAGAGAACAGAGTCTCACATTTAGAAAACACTCTTATGCCTGCATAAAGGGGAAGGAGAGGTGGGGTGATGCATAAAACCAGAGTTTGATATAAGCACAGGGACCGTTTCAAAAACCAACTTTGGAATAGACAAGACCTACACCTTCCTCAGTGAAAGAGACTCAAAACCCCATATTTCCCACAGAGGAATATATCTGACTAGTAAGAATCTTAAAACCTATGTATTGATATGTCTCCATAAGGGAATCAAGTGTGTCTAGAGTGGCATAAACATGGCAGCGAGAATCAGCTCAAACCCACTATAAAAAGGAATTTCAAAAGCAAAACCAAAAAACAGGGAAATTCTTTACAATTCCTTCAGGGTGTCTGAGGAAACCTGGAAAGACCCTATCTACAATGACAGCTGGATGTGGCATAAGGCTGGACACTTGGGACTGAGAGGATTGGTGAGATTGGGTGAGCAAATGCAGACCCTTTCAAGCAATAATGCATGGCCCCCATTCCATGGGTCCCAACTCTCCAGGTTCAAGGGAATATTACTACAGCTATAACATGTACAGGAAACCTAGAGAATGGACACACTGTGAATACGAAAGGTTTCTAAAACTCAACGAATAGTCCCTCTCCTGGTGCTCCAGTTTGACTTTCCAACTGCCTTACTATCAATCTCCCAACTTGGAGAGACAGGCCCTTTAACCTCCTGGTTTGCACAGGTTCCCAATTTGGCAGAGGATGGAAGGGACGAGGGAGAACCCATGAGAGAGTAGCTGTTAGGCATTTGGACGGGCACATGTCACTCTAATTTCCCGGCAGGAAGAAGAATTAACCAAAGTCTCAGCCACCCACCGGGAACCAGTATAGGACATGATCCAAAATTTTCGACTTGCGTTCAGCTCACAAAAAACGAGTTGAGAAATGGAGCTCAGGGGCACAGCAATTCACAAACTGGCAGAGTGATAAAGGACAACTATCGTCCAAAAATCTGTTGAGGGAAGTCAACGAGGCGGACTTGAAAGCGAGGCAAAATAGCAGGAAACAGATTTCAAGAGGTACCTTGGAATCGCCTGTAAAGCACAGGAAGAGGGGCACAACTTGGACAATGGTGCACTTGGCCAAAAAGGGCATATGCGTTTTCTCCTGAATATATTCAGGAGAAAATGCATACGCCCTTTTTGGCCAAGCAAGCAAGCGGGCAATGCAAATCTGCACTACAAAGAAGTATCACTTCCCACCGGTCAAAAGGGACATCCACAAAATGTGTAAAAGCCAGAAAGGCAAGACAGGCCCTGGAGAACTGGGAGCCTTGTTATGCTGATGGGCGGGATGTAAATTGCCAACTGCCTCACTGGAGGAGTGCATTGTGTTCCCTAAAACAAGTAAACAACAGAGCTACAGAGCCAAGGCCACTTCCAGTCTAGGGAATATACCTGGGGAAAACTGAAAATCAATAAGAAAGAGCCACCTCCAAATTTAGGGCTGCACTGACTACAAGAACCTCAACTTGGGTACACCTTAAATATCCCAGGAAATATAAAAATGGTTCAAAACATTGTGGTACTTACGTACGATGGAATATCCCTCAGCCATGAAATCAATGTCATAAGACCAGTAGCAGCAAAGTGAGTGGATTCAGGTACGATGATTCTAAGTGAAATAAGTCACACAGAAAAAGAAACTTATCATAAGATATCACTTATGAAGATCCTGTAAACATGGCTACACGTGAACTGAGTTAGGAAAGAGAACAGAGTCTCACATTTAGAAAACACTCTTATGCCTGCATAAAGGGGAAGGAGAGGTGGGGTGATGCATAAAACCAGAGTTTGATATAAGCACAGGGACCGTTCCAAAAACCAACTTTGGAATAGAAAAGACCTACACCTTCCTCAGTGAAAGAGACTCAAAACCCCATATTTCCCGCAGAGGAATATATCTGACTAGTAAGAATCTTAAAACCTATGTATTGATATGACTCCATAAGGGAATCAAGTGTGTCTAGAGTGGCATAAACATGGCAGCGAGAATCAGCTCAAACCCACTATAAAAAGGAATTTCAAAAGCAAAACCAAAAAACAGGGAAATTCTTTACAATTCCTTCAGGGTGTCTGAGGAAACCTGGAAAGACCCTATCTACAATGACAGCTGGATGTGGCATAAGGCTGGACACTTGGGACTGAGAGGATTGGTGAGATTGGGTGAGCAAATGCAGACCCTTTCAAGCAATAATGCATGGCCCCCATTCCATGGGTCCCAACTCTCCAGGTTCAAGGGAATATTACTACAGCTATAACATGTACAGGAAACCTAGAGAATGGACACACTGTGAATACGAAAGGTTTCTAAAACTCAACGAATAGTCCCTCTCCTGGTGCTCCAGTTTGACTTTCCAACTGCCTTACTATCAATCTCCCAACTTGGAGAGACAGGCCCTTTAACCTCCTTGTTTGCACAGGTTCCCAATTTGGCAGAGGATGGAAGGGACGAGGGAGAACCCATGAGAGAGTAGCTGTTAGGCATTTGGACGGGCACATGTCACTCTAATTTCCCGGCAGGAAGAAGAATTAACCAAAGTCTCAGCCACCCACCGGGAACCAGTATAGGACATGATCCAAAATTTTCGACTTGCGTTCAGCTCACAAAAAACGAGTTGAGAAATGGAGCTCAGGGGCACAGCAATTCACAAACTGGCAGAGTGATAAAGGACAACTATCGTCCAAAAATCTGTTGAGGGAAGTCAACGAGGCGGACTTGAAAGTGAGGCAAAATAGCAGGAAACAGATTTCAAGAGGTACCTTGGAATCGCCTGTAAAGCACAGGAAGAGGGGCACAACTTGGACAATGGTGCACTTGGCCAAAAAGGGCGTATGCGTTTTCTCCTGAATATATTCAGGAGAAAACGCATACGCCCTTTTTGGCCAAGCAAGCAAGCGGGCAATGCAAATCTGCACTACAAAGAAGTATCACTTCCCACCGGTCAAAAGGGACATCCACAAAATGTGTAAAAACCAGAAAGGCAAGACAGGCCCTGGAGAACTGGGAGCCTTGTTATGCTGATGGGCGGGATGTAAACTGCCAACTGCCTCACTGGAGGAGTGCATTGTGTTCCCTAAAACAAGTAAACAACAGAGCTACAGAGCCAAGGCCACTTCCAGTCTAGGGAATATACCTTGGGAAAACTGAAAATCAATAAGAAGGAGCCACCTCCAAATTTAGGGCTGCACTGACTACAAGAACCTCAACTTGGGTACACCTTAAATATCCCAGGAAATATAAAAATGGTTCAAAACATTGTGGTACTTACGTATGATGGAATATCCCTCAGCCATGAAATCAATGTCATAAGACCAGTAGCAGCAAAGTGAGTCGATTCAGGTACGATGATTCTAAGTGAAATAAGTCACACAGAAAAAGAAACTTATCATAAGATATCACTTATGAAGATCCTGTAAACATGGCTACACGTGAACTGAGTTAGGAAAGAGAACAGAGTCTCACATTTAGAAAACACTCTTATGCCTGCATAAAGGGGAAGGAGAGGTGGGGTGATGCATAAAACCAGAGTTTGATATAAGCACAGGGACCGTTCCAAAAACCAACTTTGGAATAGACAAGACCTACACCTTCCTCAGTGAAAGAGACTCAAAACCCCATATTTCCCGCAGAGGAATATATCTGACTAGTAAGAATCTTAAATCCTATGTATTGATATGTCTCCATAAGGGAATCAAGTGTGTCTAGAGTGGCATAAACATGGCAGCGAGAATCAGCTCAAACCCACTATAAAAAGGAATTTCAAAAGGAAAACCAAAAAACAGGGAAATTCTTTACAATTCTTTCACGGTGTCTGAGGAAACCTGGAAAGACCCTATCTACAATGACAGCTGGATGTGGCATAAGGCTGGACACTTGGGACTGAGAGGATTGGTGAGATTGGGTGAGCAAATGCAGACCCTTTCAAGCAATAATGCATGGCCCCCATTCCATGGGTCCCAACTCTCCAGGTTCAAGGGAATATTACTACAGCTATAACATGTACAGGAAACCTAGAGAATGGACACACTGTGAATATGAAAGGTTTCTAAAACTCAACGAATAGTCCCTCTCCTGGTGCTCCAGTTTGACTTTCCAACTGCCTTACTATCAATCTCCCAACTTGGAGAGACAGGCCCTTTAACCTCCTGGTTTGCACAGGTTCCCAATTTGCCAGAGGATGGAAGGGACGAGGGAGAACCCATGAGAGAGTAGCTGTTAGGCATTTGGACGGGCACATTTCACTCTAATTTCCCTGCAGGAAGAAGAATTAACCAAAGTCTCAGCCACCCACCGGGAACCAGTATAGGACATGATCCAAAATTTTGGACTTGTGTTCAGCTCACAAAAAACGAGTTGAGAAATGGAGCTCAGGGGCACAGCAATTCACAAACTGGCAGAGTGATAAAGGACAACTATCGTCCAAAAATCTCTTGAGGGAAGTCAACGAGGCAGACTTGAAAGCGAGGCAAAATAGCATGAAACAGATTTCAAGAGGTACCTTGGAATCGCCTGTAAAGCACAGGAAGAGGGGCACAACTTGGACAATGGTGCACTTGGCCAAAAAGGGCGTATGCGTTTTCTCCTGAATATATTCAGGAGAAAACGCATACGCCCTTTTTGGCCAAGCAAGCAAGCGGGCAATGCAAATCTGCACTACAAAGAAGTATCACTTCCCACCGGTCAAAAGGGACATCCACAAAATGTGTAAAAACCAGAAAGGCAAGACAGGCCCTGGAGAACAGGGAGCCTTGTTATGCTGATGGGCGGGATGTAAATTGCCAACTGCCTCACTGGAGGAGTGCATTGTGTTCCCTAAAAAAAGTAAACAACAGAGCTACAGAGCCAAGGCCACTTCCAGTCTAGGGAATATACCTGGGGAAAACTGAAAATCAATAAGAAAGAGCCACCTCCAAATTTAGGGCTGCACTGGCTACAAGAACCTCAACTTGGGTACACCTTAAATATCCCAGGAAATATAAAAATGGTTCAAAATATTGTGGTACTTACGTACGATGGAATATCCCTCAGCCATGAAATCAATGTCATAAGACCAGTAGCAGCAAAGTGAGTGGATTCAGGTATGATGATTCTAAGTGAAATAAGTCACACAGAAAAAGAAACTTATCATAAGATATCACTTATGAAGATCCTGTAAACATGGCTACACGTGAACTGAGTTAGGAAAGAGAACAGAGTCTCACAGTTAGAAAACACTCTTATGCCTGCATAAAGGGGAAGGAGAGGTGGGGTGATGCATAAAACCAGAGTTTGATATAAGCACAGGGACCGTTTCAAAAACCAACTTTGGAATTGACAAGACCGACACCTTCCTCAGTGAAAGAGACTCAAAACCCCATATTTCCCACAGAGGAATATATCTGACTAGTAAGAATCTTAAAACCTATGTATTGATATGTCTCCATAAGGGAATCAAGTGTGTCTAGAGTGGCATAAACATGGCAGCGAGAATCAGCTCAAACCCAGTATAAAAAGGAATTTCAAAAGCAAAACCAAAAAACAGGGAAATTCTTTACAATTCCTTCAGGGTGTCTGAGGAAACCTGGAAAGACCCTATCTACAATGACAGCTGGATGTGGCATAAGGCTGGACACTTGGGACTGAGAGGATTGGAGAGATTGGGTGAGCAAATGCAGACCCTTTCAAGCAATAATGCATGGCCCCCATTATATGGGTCCCAACTCTCCAGGTTCAAGGGAATATTACTACAGCTATAACATGTACAGGAAACCTAGAGAATGGACACACTGTGAATACGAAAGGTTTCTAAAACTCAACGAATAGTCCCTCTCCTGGTGCTCCAGTTTGACTTTCCAACTGCCTTACTATCAATCTCCCAACTTGGAGAGACAGGCCCTTTAACCTCCTGGTTTGCACAGGTTCCCAATTTGCCAGAGGATGGAAGGGACGAGGGAGAACCCATGAGAGAGTAGCTGTTAGGCATTTGGACGGGCACATGTCACTCTAATTTCCCGGCAGGAAGAAGAATTAACCAAAGTCTCAGCCACCCACCGGGAACCAGTATAGGACATGATCCAAAATTTTGGACTTGCGTTCAGCTCACAAAAAACGAGTTGAGAAATGGAGCTCAGGGGCACAGCAATTCACAAACTGGCAGAGTGATAAAGGACAACTATCGTCCAAAAATCTGTTGAGGGAAGTCAACGAGGCGGACTTGAAAGTGAGGCAAAATAGCAGGAAACAGATTTCAAGAGGTACGTTGGAATCGCCTGTAAAGCACAGGAAGAGGGGCACAACTTGGACAATGGTGCATTTGGCCAAAAAGGGCGTATGCGTTTTCTCCTGAATATATTCAGGAGAAAACGCATACGCCCTTTTTGGCCAAGCAAGCAAGCGGGCAATGCAAATCTGCACTACAAAGAAGTATCACTTCCCACCGGTCAAAAGGGACATCCACAAAATGTGTAAAAACCAGAAATGTAAGACAGGCCCTGAGGAACTGGGAGCCTTGTTATGCTGATGGGTGGGATGTAAATTGCCAACTGCCTCACTGGAGGAGTGCATTGTGTTCCCTAAAACAAGTAAACAACAGAGCTACAGAGCCAAGGCCACTTCCAGTCTAGGGAATATACCTTGGGAAAACTGAAAATCAATAAGAAAGAGCCACCTCCAAATTTAGGGCTGCACTGACTACAAGAACCTCAACTTGGGTACACCTTAAATATCCCAGGAAATATAAAAATGGTTCAAAACATTGTGGTACTTACGTACGATGGAATATCCCTCAGCCATGAAATCAATGTCATAAGACCAGTAGCAACAAAGTGAGTGGATTCAGGTACGATGATTCTAAGTGAAATAAGTCACACAGAAAAAGAAACTTATCATAAGATATCACTTATGAAGATCCTGTAAACATGGCTACACGTGAACTGAGTTAGGAAAGAGAACAGAGTCTCACATTTAGAAAACACTCTTATGCCTGCATAAAGGGGAAGGAGAGGTGGGGTGATGCATAAAACCAGAGTTTGATATAAGCACAGGGACCGTTTCAAAAACCAACTTTGGAATTGACAAGACCGACACCTTCCTTAGTGAAAGAGACTCAAAACCCCATATTTCCCACAGAGGAATATATCTGACTAGTAAGAATCTTAAAACCTATGTATTGATGTGTCTCCATAAGGGAATCAAGTGTGTCTAGAGTGGCATAAACATGGCAGCGAGAATCAGCTCAAACCCACTATAAAAAGGAATTTCAAAAGCAAAACCAAAAAACAGGGAAATTCTTTACAATTCCTTCAGGGTGTGTGAGGAAACCTGGAAAGACCCTATCTACAATGACAGCTGGATGTGGCATAAGGCTGGACACTTGGGACTGAGAGGATTGGTGAGATTGGGTGAGCAAATGCAGACCCTTTCAAGCAATAATGCATGGCCCCCATTCCATGGGTCCCAACTCTCCAGGTTCAAGGGAATATTACTACAGATATAACATGTACAGGAAACCTAGAGAATGGACACACTGTGAATACGAAAGGTTTCTAAAACTCAACGAATAGTCCCTCTCCTGGTGCTCCAGTTTGACTTTCCAACTGCCTTACTATCAATCTCCCAACTTGGAGAGACAGGCCCTTTAACCTCCTGGTTTGCACAGGTTCCCAATTTGGCAGAGGATGGAAGGGACGAGGGAGAACCCATGAGAGAGTAGCTGTGAGGCATTTGGATGGGCACATGTCACTCTAATTTCCCGGCAGGAAGAAGAATTAACCAAAGTCTCAGCCACCCACCGGGAACCAGTATAGGACATGATCCAAAATTTTCGACTTGCGTTCAGCTCACAAAAAACGAGTTGAGAAATGGAGCTCAGGGGCACAGCAATTCACAAACTGGCAGAGTGATAAAGGACAACTATCGTCCAAAAATCTGTTGAGGGAAGTCAACGAGGCGGACTTGAAAGCGAGGCAAAATAGCAGGAAACAGATTTCAAGAGGTACCTTGGAATCGCCTGTAAAGCACAGGAAGAGGGGCACAACTTGGACAATGGTGCACTTGGCCAAAAAGGGCGTATGCGTTTTCTCCTGAATATATTCAGGAGAAAACGCATACGCCCTTTTTGGCCAAGCAAGCAAGCGGGCAATGCAAATCTGCACTACAAAGAAGTATCACTTCCCACCGGTCAAAAGGGACATCCACAAAATGTGTAAAAACCAGAAAGGCAAGACAGGCCCTGGAGAACTGGGAGCCTTGTTATGCTGATGGGCGGGATGTAAATTGCCAACTGCCTCACTGGAGGAGTGCATTGTGTTCCCTAAAACAAGTAAACAACAGAGCTACAGAGCCAAGGCCACTTCCAGTCTAGGGAATATACCTGGGGAAAACTGAAAATCAATAAGAAAGAGCCACCTCCAAATTTAGGGCTGCACTGGCTACAAGAACCTCAACTTGGGTACACCTTAAATATCCCAGGAAATATAAAAATGGTTCAAAACATTGTGGTACTTACGTACGATGGAATATCCCTCAGCCATGAAATCAATGTCATAAGACCAGTAGCAGCAAAGTGAGTCGATTCAGGTACGATGATTCTAAGTGAAATAAGTCACACAGAAAAAGAAACTTATCATAAGATATCACTTATGAAGATCCTGTAAACATGGCTACACGTGAACTGAGTTACGAAAGAGAACAGAGTCTCACATTTAGAAAACACTCTTATGCCTGCATAAAGGGGAAGGAGAGGTGGGGTGATGCATAAAACCAGAGTTTGATATAAGCACAGGGACCGTTTCAAAAACCAACTTTGGAATAGACAAGACCTACACCTTCCTCAGTGAAAGAGACTCAAAACCCCATATTTCCCACAGAGGAATATATCTGACTAGTAAGAATCTTAAAACCTATGTATTGATATGTCTCCATAAGGGAATCAAGTGTGTCTAGAGTGGCATAAACATGGCAGCGAGAATCAGCTCAAACCCACTATAAAAAGGAATTTCAAAAGCAAAACCAAAAAACAGGGAAATTCTTTACAATTCCTTCAGGGTGTCTGAGGAAACCTGGAAAGACCCTATCTACAATGACAGCTGGATGTGGCATAAGGCTGGACACTTGGGACTGAGAGGATTGGTGAGATTGGGTGAGCAAATGCAGACCCTTTCAAGCAATAATGCATGGCCCCCATTCCATGGGTCCCAACTCTGCAGGTTCAAGGGAATATTACTACAGCTATAACATGTACAGGAAACCTAGAGAATGGACACACTGTGAATACGAAAGGTTTCTAAAACTCAACGAATAGTCCCTCTCCTGGTGCTCCAGTTTGACGTTCCAACTGCCTTACTATCAATCTCCCAACTTGGAGAGACAGGCCCTTTAACCTCCTGGTTTGCACAGGTTCCCAATTTGCCAGAGGATGGAAGGGACGAGGGAGAACCCATGAGAGAGTAGCTGTTAGGCATTTGGACGGGCACATGTCACTCTAATTTCCCGGCAGGAAGAAGAATTAACCAAAGTCTCAGCCACCCACCGGGAACCAGTATAGGACATGATCCAAAATTTTGGACTTGTGTTCAGCTCACAAAAAACGAGTTGAGAAATGGAGCTCAGGGGCACAGCAATTCACAAACTGGCAGAGTGATAAAGGACAACTATCGTCCAAAAATCTGTTGAGGGAAGTCAACGAGGCGGACTTGAAAGCGAGGCAAAATAGCAGGAAACAGATTTCAAGAGGTACGTTGGAATCGCCTGTAAAGCACAGGAAGAGGGGCACAACTTGGACAATGGTGCACTTGGCCAAAAAGGGCGTATGCGTTTTCTCCTGAATATATTCAGGAGAAAACGCATACGCCCTTTTTGGCCAAGCAAGCAAGCGGGCAATGCAAATCTGCACTACAAAGAAGTATCACTTCCCACTGGTCAAAAGGGACATCCACAAAATGTGTAAAAACCAGAAAGGCAAGACAGGCCCTGGAGAACTGGGAGCCTTGTTATGCTGATGGGCGGGATGTAAATTGCCAACTGCCTCACTGGAGGAGTGCATTGTGTTCCCTAAAACAAGTAAACAACAGAGCTACAGAGCCAAGGCCACTTCCAGTCTAGGGAATATACCTTGGGAAAACTGAAAATCAATAACAAAGAGCCACCTCCAAATTTAGGACTGCACTGACTACAAGAACCTCAACTTGGGTACACCTTAAATATCCCAGGAAATATAAAAATGGTTCAAAACATTGTGGTACTTACGTACGATGGAATATCCCTCAGCCATGAAATCAATGTCATAAGACCAGTAGCAGCAAAGTGAGTGGATTCAGGTACGATGATTCTAAGTGAAATAAGTCACACAGAAAAAGAAACTTATCATAAGATATCACTTATGAAGATCCTGTAAACATGGCTACACGTGAATTGAGTTAGGAAAGAGAACAGAGTCTCACATTTAGAAAACACTCTTATGCCTGCATAAAGGGGAAGGAGAGGTGGGGTGATGCATAAAACCAGAGTTTGATATAAGCACAGGGACCGTTTCAAAAACCAACTTTGGAATTGACAAGACCGACACCTTCCTCAGTGAAAGAGACTCAAAACCCCATATTTCCCACAGAGGAATATATCTGACTAGTAAGAATCTTAAAACCTATGTATTGATATGTCTCCATAAGGGAATCAAGTGTGTCTAGAGTGGCATAAACATGGCAGCGTGAGTCAGCTCAAACCCACTATAAAAAGGAATTTCAAAAGCAAAACCAAAAAACAGGGAAATTCTTTACAATTCCTTCAGGGTGTCTGAGGAAACCTGGAAAGACCCTATCTACAATGACAGCTGGATGTGGCATAAGGCTGGACACTTGGGACTGAGAGGATTGGTGAGATTGGGTGAGCAAATGCAGACCCTTTCAAGCAATAATGCATGGCCCCCATTCCATGGGTCCCAACTCTCCAGGTTCAAGGGAATATTACTACAGCTATAACATGTACAGGAAACCTAGAGAATGGACACACTGTGAATACGAAAGGTTTCTAAAACTCAACGAATAGTCCCTCTCCTGGTGCTCCAGTTTGACTTTCCAACTGCCTTACTATCAATCTCCCAACTTGGAGAGACAGGCCCTTTAACCTCCTGGTTTGCACAGGTTCCCAATTTGGCAGAGGATGGAAGGGACGAGGGAGAACCCATGAGAGAGTAGCTGTTAGGCATTTGGACGGGCACATGTCACTCTAATTTCCCGGCAGGAAGAAGAATTAACCAAAGTCTCAGCCACCCACCGGGAACCAGTATAGGACATGATCCAAAATTTTGGACTTGTGTTCAGCTCACAAAAAACGAGTTGAGAAATGGAGCTCAGGGGCACAGCAATTCACAAACTGGCAGAGTGATAAAGGACAACTATCGTCCAAAAATCTGTTGAGGGAAGTCAACGAGGCGGACTTGAAAGCGAGGCAAAATAGCAGGAAACAGATTTCAAGAGGTACCTTGGAATCGCCTGTAAAGCACAGGAAGAGGGGCACAACTTGGACAATGGTGCACTTGGCCAAAAAGAGCGTATGCGTTTTCTCCTGAATATATTCAGGAGAAAACGCATACGCCCTTTTTGGCCAAGCAAGCAAGCGGGCAATGCAAATCTGCACTACAAAGAAGTATCACTTCCCACCGGTCAAAAGGGACATCCACAAAATGTGTAAAAACCAGAAAGGCAAGACAGGCCCTGGAGAACTGGGAGCCTTGTTATGCTGATGGGCGGGATGTAAATTGTCAACTGCCTCACTGGAGGAGTGCATTGTGTTCCCTAAAACAAGTAAACAACAGAGCTACAGAGCCAAGGCCACTTCCAGTCTAGGGAATATACCTGGGGAAAACTGAAAATCAATAAGAAAGAGCCACCTCCAAATTTAGGGCTGCACTGACTACAAGAACCTCAACTTGGGTACAACTTAAATATCCCAGGAAATATAAAAATGGTTCAAAACATTGTGGTACTTACGTACGATGGAATATCCCTCAGCCATGAAATCAATGTCATAAGACCAGTAGCAGCAAAGTGAGTGGATTCAGGTACGATGATTCTAAGTGAAATAAGTCACACAGAAAAAGAAACTTATCATAAGATATCACTTATGAAGATCCTGTAAACATGGCTACACGTGAACTGAGTTAGGAAAGAGAACAGAGTCTCACATTTAGAAAACACTCTTATGCCTGCATAAAGGGGAAGGAGAGGTGGGGTGATGCATAAAACCAGAGTTTGATATAAGCACAGGGACCGTTTCAAAAACCAACTTTGGAATTGACAAGACCGACACCTTCCTTAGTGAAAGAGACTCAAAACCCCATATTTCCCACAGAGGAATATATCTGACTAGTAAGAATCTTAAAACCTATGTATTGATGTGTCTCCATAAGGGAATCAAGTGTGTCTAGAGTGGCATAAACATGGCAGCGAGAATCAGCTCAAACCCACTATAAAAAGGAATTTCAAAAGCAAAACCAAAAAACAGGGAAATTCTTTACAATTCCTTCAGGGTGTCTGAGGAAACCTGGAAAGACCCTATCTACAATGACAGCTGGATGTGGCATAAGGCTGGACACTTGGGACTGAGAGGATTGGTGAGATTGGGTGAGCAAATGCAGACCCTTTCAAGCAATAATGCATGGCCCCCATTCCATGGGTCCCAACTCTCCAGGTTCAAGGGAATATTACTACAGCTATAACATGTACAGGAAACCTAGAGAATGGACACACTGTGAATACGAAAGGTTTCTAAAACTCAACGAATAGTCCCTCTCCTGGTGCTCCAGTTTGACTTTCCAACTGCCTTACTATCAATCTCCCAACTTGGAGAGACAGGCCCTTTAACCTCCTTGTTTGCACAGGTTCCCAATTTGGCAGAGGATGGAAGGGACGAGGGAGAACCCATGAGAGAGTAGCTGTTAGGCATTTGGACGGGCACATGTCACTCTAATTTCCCGGCAGGAAGAAGAATTAACCAAAGTCTCAGCCACCCACCGGGAACCAGTATAGGACATGATCCAAAATTTTCGACTTGCGTTCAGCTCACAAAAAACGAGTTGAGAAATGGAGCTCAGGGGCACAGCAATTCACAAACTGGCAGAGTGATAAAGGACAACTATCGTCCAAAAATCTGTTGAGGGAAGTCAACGAGGCGGACTTGAAAGCGAGGCAAAATAGCAGGAAACAGATTTCAACAGGTACCTTGGAATCGCCTGTAAAGCACAGGAAGAGGGGCACAACATGGACAATGGTGCACTAGGCCAAAAAGGGCGTATGCGTTTTCTCCTGAATATATTCAGGAGAAAACGCATACGCCCTTTTTGGCCAAGCAAGCAAGCGGGCAATGCAAATCTGCACTACAAAGAAGTATCACTTCCCACCGGTCAAAAGGGACATCCACAAAATGTGTAAAAACCAGAAAGGCAAGACAGGCCCTGGAGAACTGGGAGCCTTGTTATGCTGATGGGCGGGATGTAAATTGCCAACTGCCTCACTGGAGGAGTGCATTGTGTTCCCTAAAACAAGTAAACAACAGAGCTACAGAGCCAAGGCCACTTCCAGTCTAGGGAATATACCTTGGGAAAACTGAAAATCAATAAGAAAGAGCCACCTCCAAATTTAGGGCTGCACTGACTACAAGAACCTCAACTTGGGTACACCTTAAATATCCCAGGAAATATAAAAATGGTTCAAAACATTGTGTTACTTACGTACGATGGAATATCCCTCAGCCATGAAATCAATGTCATAAGACCAGTAGCAGCAAAGTGAGTGGATTCAGGTACGATGATTCTAAGTGAAATAAGTCACACAGAAAAAGAAACTTATCATAAGATATCACTTATGAAGATCCTGTAAACATGGCTACACGTGAACTGAGTTAGGAAAGAGAACAGAGTCTCACATTTAGAAAACACTCTTATGCCTGCATAAAGGGGAAGGAGAGGTGGGGTGATGCATAAAACCAGAGTTTGATATAAGCACAGGGACCGTTTCAAAAACCAACTTTGGAACTGACAAGACCGACACCTTCCTCAGTGAAAGAGACTCAAAACCCCATATTTCCCACAGAGGAATATATCTGACTAGTAAGAATCTTAAAACCTATGTATTGATATGTCTCCATAAGGGAATCAAGTGTGTCTAGAGTGGCATAAACATGGCAGCGAGTATCAGCTCAAACCCACTATAAAAAGGAATTTCAAAAGCAAAACCAAAAAACAGGGAAATTCTTTACAATTCCTTCAGGGTGTCTGAGGAAACCTGGAAAGACCCTATCTACAATGACAGCTGGATGTGGCATAAGGCTGGACACTTGGGACTGAGAGGATTGGTGAGATTGGGTGAGCGAATGCAGACCCTTTCAAGCAATAATGCATGGCCCCCATTCCATGGGTCCCAACTCTCCATGTTCAAGGGAATATTACTACAGGTATAACATGTACAGGAAACCTAGAGAATGGACACACTGTGAATACGAAAGGTTTCTAAAACTCAACGAATAGTCCCTCTCCTGGTGCTCCAGTTTGACTTTCCAACTGCCTTACTATCAATCTCCCAACTTGGAGAGACAGGCCCTTTAACCTCCTGGTTTGCACAGGTTCCCAATTTGGCAGAGGATGGAAGGGACGAGGGAGAACCCATGAGAGAGTAGCTGTTAGGCATTTGGACGGGCACATGTCACTCTAATTTCCCGGCAGGAAGAAGAATTAACCAAAGTCTCAGCCACCCACCGGGAACCAGTATAGGACATGATCCAAAATTTTGGACTTGCGTTCAGCTCACAAAAAACGAGTTGAGAAATGGAGCTCAGGGGCACAGCAATTCACAAACTGGCAGAGTGATAAAGGACAACTATCGTCCAAAAATCTGTTGAGGGAAGTCAACGAGGCGGACTTGAAAGCGAGGCAAAATAGCAGGAAATAGATTTCAAGAGGTACGTTGGAATCGCCTGTAAAGCACAGGAAGAGGGGCACAACTTGGACAATGGTGCACTTGGCCAAAAAGGGCGTATGCGTTTTCTCCTGAATATATTCAGGAGAAAACGCATACGCCCTTTTTGGCCAAGCAATCAAGCGGGCAATGCAAATCTGCACTACAAAGAAGTATCACTTCCCACCGGTCAAAAGGGACATCCACAAAATGTGTAAAAACCAGAAAGGCAAGACAGGCCCTGGAGAACAGGGAGCCTTGTTATGCTGATGGGCGGGATGTAAATTGCCAACTGCCTCACTGGAGGAGTGCATTGTGTTCCCTAAAACAAGTAAACAACAGAGCTACAGAGCCAAGGCCACTTCCAGTCTAGGGAATATACCTGGGGAAAACTGAAAATCAATAAGAAAGAGCCACCTCCAAATTTAGGGCTGCACTGGCTACAAGAACCTCAACTTGGGTACACCTTAAATATCCCAGGAAATATAAAAATGGTTCAAAACATTGTGGTACTTACGTACGATGGAATATCCCTCAGCCATGAAATCAATGTCATAAGACCAGTAGCAGCAAAGTGAGTGGATTCAGGTACGATGATTCTAAGTGAAATAAGTCACACAGAAAAAGAAACTTATCATAAGATATCACTTATGAAGATCCTGTAAACATGGCTACACATGAACTGAGTTAGGAAAGAGAACAGAGTCTCATATTTAGAAAACACTCTTATGCCTGCATAAAGGGGAAGGAGAGGTGGGGTGATGCATAAAACCAGAGTTTGATATAAGCACAGGGACCGTTTCAAAAACCAACTTTGGAATTGACAAGACCGACACCTTCCTCAGTGAAAGAGACTCAAAACCCCATATTTCCCACAGAGGAATATATCTGACTAGTAAGAATCTTAAAACCTATGTATTGATATGTCTCCATAAGGGAATCAAGTGTGTCTAGAGTGGCATAAACATGGCAGCGAGAATCAGCTCAAACCCAGTATAAAAAGGAATTTCAAAAGCAAAACCAAAAAACAGGGAAATTCTTTACAATTCCTTCAGGGTGTCTGAGGAAACCTGGAAAGACCCTATCTACAATGACAGCTGGATGTGGCATAAGGCTGGACACTTGGGACTGAGAGGATTGGAGAGATTGGGTGAGCAAATGCAGACCCTTTCAAGCAATAATGCATGGCCCCCATTCCATGGGTCCCAACTCTCCAGGTTCAAGGGAATATTACTACAGCTATAACATGTACAGGAAACCTAGAGAATGGACACACTGTGAATACGAAAGGTTTCTAAAACTCAACGAATAGTCCCTCTCCTGGTGCTCCAGTTTGACTTTCCAACTGCCTTACTATCAATCTCCCAACTTGGAGAGACAGGCCCTTTAACCTCCTGGTTTGCACAGGTTCCCAATTTGGCAGAGGATGGAAGGGACGAGGGAGAACCCATGAGAGAGTAGCTGTTAGGCATTTGGACGGGCACATGTCACTCTAATTTCCCGGCAGGAAGAAGAATTAACCAAAGTCTCAGCCACCCACCGGGAACCAGTATAGGACATGATCCAAAATTTTGGACTTGCGTTCAGCTCACAAAAAACGAGTTGAGAAATGGAGCTCAGGGGCACAGCAATTCACAAACTGGCAGAGTGATAAAGGACAACTATCGTCCAAAAATCTGTTGAGGGAAGTCAACGAGGCGGACTTGAAAGTGAGGCAAAATAGCAGGAAACAGATTTCAAGAGGTACGTTGGAATCGCCTGTAAAGCACAGGAAGAGGGGCACAACTTGGACAATGGTGCACTTGGCCAAAAAGGGCGTATGCGTTTTCTCCTGAATATATTCAGGAGAAAACGCATATGCCCTTTTTGGCCAAGCAAGCAAGCGGGCAATGCAAATCTGCACTACAAAGAAGTATCATTTCCCACCGGTCAAAAGGGACATCCACAAAATGTGTAAAAACCAGAAAGGTAAGACAGGCCCTGAGGAACTGGGAGCCTTGTTATGCTGATGGGTGGGATGTAAATTGCCAACTGCCTCACTGGAGGAGTGCATTGTGTTCCCTAAAACAAGTAAACAACAGAGCTACAGAGCCAAGGCCACTTCCAGTCTAGGGAATATACCTTGGGAAAACTGAAAATCAATAAGAAAGAGCCACCTCCAAATTTAGGGCTGCACTGACTACAAGAACCTCAACTTGGGTACACCTTAAATATCCCAGGAAATATAAAAATGGTTCAAAACATTGTGGTACTTACGTACGATGGAATATCCCTCAGCCATGAAATCAATGTCATAAGACCAGTAGCAGCAAAGTGAGTGGATTCAGGTACGATGATTCTAAGTGAAATAAGTCACACAGAAAAAGAAACTTATCATAAGATATCACTTATGAAGATCCTGTAAACATGGCTACACATGAACTGAGTTAGGAAAGAGAACAGAGTCTCATATTTAGAAAACACTCTTATGCCTGCATAAAGGGGAAGGAGAGGTGGGGTGATGCATAAAACCAGAGTTTGATATAAGCACAGGGACCGTTTCAAAAACCAACTTTGGAATTGACAAGACCGACACCTTCCTCAGTGAAAGAGACTCAAAACCCCATATTTCCCACAGAGGAATATATCTGACTAGTAAGAATCTTAAAACCTATGTATTGATATGTCTCCATAAGGGAATCAAGTGTGTCTAGAGTGGCATAAACATGGCAGCGAGAATCAGCTCAAACCCAGTATAAAAAGGAATTTCAAAAGCAAAACCAAAAAACAGGGAAATTCTTTACAATTCCTTCAGGGTGTCTGAGGAAACCTGGAAAGACCCTATCTACAATGACAGCTGGATGTGGCATAAGGCTGGACACTTGGGACTGAGAGGATTGGAGAGATTGGGTGAGCAAATGCAGACCCTTTCAAGCAATAATGCATGGCCCCCATTCCATGGGTCCCAACTCTCCAGGTTCAAGGGAATATTACTACAGCTATAACATGTACAGGAAACCTAGAGAATGGACACACTGTGAATACGAAAGGTTTCTAAAACTCAACGAATAGTCCCTCTCCTGGTGCTCCAGTTTGACTTTCCAACTGCCTTACTATCAATCTCCCAACTTGGAGAGACAGGCCCTTTAACCTCCTGGTTTGCACAGGTTCCCAATTTGGCAGAGGATGGAAGGGACGAGGGAGAACCCATGAGAGAGTAGCTGTTAGGCATTTGGACGGGCACATGTCACTCTAATTTCCCGGCAGGAAGAAGAATTAACCAAAGTCTCAGCCACCCACCGGGAACCAGTATAGGACATGATCCAAAATTTTGGACTTGCGTTCAGCTCACAAAAAACGAGTTGAGAAATGGAGCTCAGGGGCACAGCAATTCACAAACTGGCAGAGTGATAAAGGACAACTATCGTCCAAAAATCTGTTGAGGGAAGTCAACGAGGCGGACTTGAAAGTGAGGCAAAATAGCAGGAAACAGATTTCAAGAGGTACGTTGGAATCGCCTGTAAAGCACAGGAAGAGGGGCACAACTTGGACAATGGTGCACTTGGCCAAAAAGGGCGTATGCGTTTTCTCCTGAATATATTCAGGAGAAAACGCATACGCCCTTTTTGGCCAAGCAAGCAAGCGGGCAATGCAAATCTGCACTACAAAGAAGTATCATTTCCCACCGGTCAAAAGGGACATCCACAAAATGTGTAAAAACCAGAAAGGTAAGACAGGCCCTGAGGAACTGGGAGCCTTGTTATGCTGATGGGTGGGATGTAAATTGCCAACTGCCTCACTGGAGGAGTGCATTGTGTTCCCTAAAACAAGTAAACAACAGAGCTACAGAGCCAAGGCCACTTCCAGTCTAGGGAATATACCTTGGGAAAACTGAAAATCAATAAGAAAGAGCCACCTCCAAATTTAGGGCTGCACTGACTACAAGAACCTCAACTTGGGTACACCTTAAATATCCCAGGAAATATAAAAATGGTTCAAAACATTGTGGTACTTACGTACGATGTAATATCCCTCAGCCATGAAATCAATGTCATAAGACCAGTAGCAACAAAGTGAGTGGATTCAGGTACGATGATTCTAAGTGAAATAAGTCACACAGAAAAAGAAACTTATCATAAGATATCACTTATGAAGATCCTGTAAACATGGCTACACTTGAATTGAGTTAGGAAAGAGAACAGAGTCTCACATTTAGAAAACACTCTTATGCCTGCATAAAGGGGAAGGAGAGGTGGGGTGATGCATAAAACCAGAGTTTGATATAAGCACAGGGACCGTTTCAAAAACTAACTTTGGAATTGACAAGACCGACACCTTCCTCAGTGAAAGAGACTCAAAACCCCATATTTCCCACAGAGGAATATATCTGACTAGTAAGAATCTTAAAACCTATGTATTGATATGTCTCCATAAGGGAATCAAGTGTGTCTAGAGTGGCATAAACATGGCAGCGAGAATCAGCTCAAACCCACTATAAAAAGGAATTTCAAAAGCAAAACCAAAAAACAGGGAAATTCTTTACAATTCCTTCAGGGTGTCTGAGGAAACCTGGAAAGACCCTATCTACAATGACAGCTGGATGTGGCATAAGGCTGGACACTTGGGACTGAGAGGATTGGTGAGATTGGGTGAGCAAATGCAGACCCTTTCAAGCAATAATGCATGGCCCCCATTCCATGGGTCCCAACTCTCCAGGTTCAAGGGAATATTACTACAGCTATAACATGTACAGGAAACCTAGAGAATGGACACACTGTGAATACGAAAGGTTTCTAAAACTCAACGAATAGTCCCTCTCCTGGTGCTCCAGTTTGACTTTCCAACTGCCTTACTATCAATCTCCCAACTTGGAGAGACAGGCCCTTTAACCTCCTGGTTTGCACAGGTTCCCAATTTGGCAGAGGATGGAAGGGACGAGGGAGAACCCATGAGAGAGTTGCTGTTAGGCATTTGGACGGGCACATGTCACTCTAATTTCCCGGCAGGAAGAAGAATTAACCAAAGTCTCAGCCACCCACCGGGAACCAGTATAGGACATGATCCAAAATTTTCGACTTGCGTTCAGCTCACAAAAAACGAGTTGAGAAATGGAGCTCAGGGGCACAGCAATTCACAAACTGGCAGAGTGATAAAGGACAACTATCGTCCAAAAATCTGTTGAGGGAAGTCAACGAGGCGGACTTGAAAGCGAGGCAAAATAGCAGGAAACAGATTTCAAGAGGTACCTTGGAATCGCCTGTAAAGCACAGGAAGAGGGGCACAACTTGGACAATGGTGCACTTGGCCAAAAAGGGCGTATGCGTTTTCTCCTGAATATATTCAGGAGAAAACGCATACGCCCTTTTTGGCCAAGCAAGCAAGCGGGCAATGCAAATCTGCACTACAAGGAAGTATCATTTCCCACCGGTCAAAAGGGACATCCACAAAATGTGTAAAAACCAGAAAGGCAAGACAGGCCCTGGAGAACTGGGAGCCTTGTTATGCTGATGGGCGGGATGTAAATTGCCAACTGCCTCACTGGAGGAGTGCATTGTGTTCCCTAAAACAAGTAAACAACAGAGCTACAGAGCCAAGGCCACTTCCAGTCTAGGGAATATACCTGGGGAAAACTGAAAATCAATAAGAAAGAGCCACCTCCAAATTTAGGGCTGCACTGACTACAAGAACCTCAACTTGGGTACACCTTAAATATCCCAGGAAATATAAAAATGGTTCAAAACATTGTGGTACTTACGTACGATGGAATATCCCTCAGCCATGAAATCAATGTCATAAGACCAGTAGCAGCAAAGTGAGTGGATTCAGGTACGATGATTCTAAGTGAAATAAGTCACACAGAAAAAGAAACTTATCATAAGATATCACTTATGAAGATCCTGTAAACATGGCTACACGTGAACTGAGTTAGGAAAGAGAACAGAGTCTCACATTTAGAAAACACTCATATGCCTGCATAAAGGGGAAGGAGAGGTGGGGTGATGCATAAAACCAGAGTTTGATATAAGCACAGGGACCGTTTCCAAAACCAACTTTGGAACTGACAAGACCGACACCTTCCTCAGTGAAAGAGACTCAAAACCCCATATTTCCCACAGAGGAATATATCTGACTAGTAAGAATCTTAAAACATATGTATTGATATGTCTCCATAAGGGAATCAAGTGTGTCTAGAGTGGCATAAACATGGCAGCGAGTATCAGCTCAAACCCACTATAAAAAGGAATTTCAAAAGCAAAACCAAAAAACAGGGAAATTCTTTACAATTCCTTCAGGGTGTCTGAGGAAACCTGGAAAGACCCTATCTACAATGACAGCTGGATGTGGCATAAGGCTGGACACTTGGGACTGAGAGGATTGGTGAGATTGGGTGAGCGAATGCAGACCCTTTCAAGCAATAATGCATGGCCCCCATTCCATGGGTCCCAACTCTCCATGTTCAAGGGAATATTACTACAGCTATAACATGTACAGGAAACCTAGAGAATGGACACACTGTGAATACGAAAGGTTTCTAAAACTCAACGAATAGTCCCTCTCCTGGTGCTCCAGTTTGACTTTCCAACTGCCTTACTATCAATCTCCCAACTTGGAGAGACAGGCCCTTTAACCTCCTGGTTTGCACAGGTTCCCAATTTGGCAGAGGATGGAAGGGACGAGGGAGAACCCATGAGAGAGTAGCTGTTAGGCATTTGGACGGGCACATGTCACTCTAATTTCCCGGCAGGAAGAAGAATTAACCAAAGTCTCAGCCACCCACCGGGAACCAGTATAGGACATGATCCAAAATTTTGGACTTGCGTTCAGCTCACAAAAAACGAGTTGAGAAATGGAGCTCAGGGGCACAGCAATTCACAAACTGGCAGAGTGATAAAGGACAACTATCGTCCAAAAATCTGTTGAGGGAAGTCAACGAGGCGGACTTGAAAGCGAGGCAAAATAGCAGGAAATAGATTTCAAGAGGTACGTTGGAATCGCCTGTAAAGCACAGGAAGAGGGGCACAACTTGGACAATGGTGCACTTGGCCAAAAAGGGCGTATGCGTTTTCTCCTGAATATATTCAGGAGAAAACGCATACGCCCTTTTTGGCCAAGCAAGCAAGCGGGCAATGCAAATCTGCACTACAAAGAAGTATCACTTCCCACCGGTCAAAAGGGACATCCACAAAATGTGTAAAAACCAGAAAGGCAAGACAGGCCCTGGAGAACTGGGAGCCTTGTTATGCTGATGGGCGGGATGTAAACTGCCAACTGCCTCACTGGAGGAGTGCATTGTGTTCCCTAAAACAAGTAAACAACAGAGCTACAGAGCCAAGGCCACTTCCAGTCTAGGGAATATACCTTGGGAAAACTGAAAATCAATAAGAAGGAGCCACCTCCAAATTTAGGGCTGCACTGACTACAAGAACCTCAACTTGGGTACACCTTAAATATCCCAGGAAATATAAAAATGGTTCAAAACATTGTGGTACTTACGTATGATGGAATATCCCTCAGCGATGAAATCAATGTCATAAGACCAGTAGCAGCAAAGTGAGTGGATTCAGGTACGATGATTCTAAGTGAAATAAGTCACACAGAAAAAGAAACTTATCATAAGATATCACTTATGAAGATCCTGTAAACATGGCTACACGTGAACTGAGTTAGGAAAGAGAACAGAGTCTCATATTTAGAAAACACTCTTATGCCTGCATAAAGGGGAAGGAGAGGTGGGGTGATGCATAAAACCAGAGTTTGATATAAGCACAGGGACCGTTTCAAAAACCAACTTTGGAATTGACAAGACCGACACCTTCCTCAGTGAAAGAGACTCAAAACCCCATATTTCCCACAGAGGAATATATCTGACTAGTAAGAATCTTAAAACCTATGTATTGATATGTCTCCATAAGGGAATCAAGTGTGTCTAGAGTGGCATAAACATGGCAGCGAGAATCAGCTCAAACCCAGTATAAAAAGGAATTTCAAAAGCAAAACCAAAAAACAGGGAAATTCTTTACAATTCCTTCAGGGTGTCTGAGGAAACCTGGAAAGACCCTATCTACAATGACAGCTGGATGTGGCATAAGGCTGGACACTTGGGACTGAGAGGATTGGAGAGATTGGGTGAGCAAATGCAGACCCTTTCAAGCAATAATGCATGGCCCCCATTCCATGGGTCCCAACTCTCCAGGTTCAAGGGAATATTACTACAGCTATAACATGTACAGGAAACCTAGAGAATGGACACACTGTGAATACGAAAGGTTTCTAAAACTCAACGAATAGTCCCTCTCCTGGTGCTCCAGTTTGACTTTCCAACTGCCTTACTATCAATCTCCCAACTTGGAGAGACAGGCCCTTTAACCTCCTGGTTTGCACAGGTTCCCAATTTGGCAGAGGATGGAAGGGACGAGGGAGAACCCATGAGAGAGTAGCTGTTAGGCATTTGGACGGGCACATGTCACTCTAATTTCCCGGCAGGAAGAAGAATTAACCAAAGTCTCAGCCACCCACCGGGAACCAGTATAGGACATGATCCAAAATTTTGGACTTGCGTTCAGCTCACAAAAAACGAGTTGAGAAATGGAGCTCAGGGGCACAGCAATTCACAAACTGGCAGAGTGATAAAGGACAACTATCGTCCAAAAATCTGTTGAGGGAAGTCAACGAGGCGGACTTGAAAGTGAGGCAAAATAGCAGGAAACAGATTTCAAGAGGTACGTTGGAATCGCCTGTAAAGCACAGGAAGAGGGGCACAACTTGGACAATGGTGCACTTGGCCAAAAAGGGCGTATGCGTTTTCTCCTGAATATATTCAGGAGAAAACGCATACGCCCTTTTTGGCCAAGCAAGCAAGCGGGCAATGCAAATCTGCACTACAAAGAAGTATCATTTCCCACCGGTCAAAAGGGACATCCACAAAATGTGTAAAAACCAGAAAGGTAAGACAGGCCCTGAGGAACTGGGAGCCTTGTTATGCTGATGGGTGGGATGTAAATTGCCAACTGCCTCACTGGAGGAGTGCATTGTGTTCCCTAAAACAAGTAAACAACAGAGCTACAGAGCCAAGGCCACTTCCAGTCTAGGGAATATACCTTGGGAAAACTGAAAATCAATAAGAAAGAGCCACTTCCAAATTTAGGGCTGCACTGACTACAAGAACCTCAACTTGGGTACACCTTAAATATCCCAGGAAATATAAAAATGGTTCAAAACATTGTGGTACTTACGTACGATGGAATATCCCTCAGCCATGGAATCAATGTCATAAGACCAGTAGCAACAAAGTGAGTGGATTCAGGTACGATGATTCTAAGTGAAATAAGTCACACAGAAAAAGAAACTTATCATAAGATATCACTTATGAAGATCCTGTAAACATGGCTACACGTGAACTGAGTTAGGAAAGAGAACAGAGTCTCACATTTAGAAAACACTCTTATGCCTGCATAAAGGGGAAGGAGAGGTGGGGTGATGCATAAAACCAGAGTTTGATATAAGCACAGGGACCGTTTCAAAAACCAACTTTGGAATTGACAAGACCGACACCTTCCTCAGTGAAAGAGACTCAAAACCCCATATTTCCCACAGAGGAATATATCTGACTAGTAAGAATCTTAAAACCTATGTATTGATATGTCTCCATAAGGGAATCAAGTGTGTCTAGAGTGGCATAAACATGGCAGCGAGAATCAGCTCAAACCCACTATAAAAAGGAATTTCAAAAGCAAAACCAAAAAACAGGGAAATTCTTTACAATTCCTTCAGGGTGTCTGAGGAAACCTGGAAAGACCCTATCTACAATGACAGCTGGATGTGGCATAATGCTGGACACTTGGGACTGAGAGGATTGGTGAGATTGGGTGAGCGAATGCAGACCCTTTCAAGCAATAATGCATGGCCCCCATTCCATGGGTCCCAACTCTCCAGGTTCAAGGGAATATTACTACAGCTATAACATGTACAGGAAACCTAGAGAATGGACACACTGTGAATACGAAAGGTTTCTAAAACTCAACGAATAGTCCCTCTCCTGGTGCTCCAGTTTGACTTTCCAACTGCCTTACTATCAATCTCCCAACTTGGAGAGACAGGCCCTTTAACCTCCTGGTTTGCACAGGTTCCCAATTTGGCAGAGGATGGAAGGGACGAGGGAGAACCCATGAGAGAGTAGCTGTTAGGCATTTGGACGGGCACATGTCACTCTAATTTCCCGGCAGGAAGAAGAATTAACCAAAGTCTCAGCCACCCACCGGGAACCAGTATAGGACATGATCCAAAATTTTCGACTTGCGTTCAGCTCACAAAAAACGAATTGAGAAATGGAGCTCAGGGGCACAGCAATTCACAAACTGGCAGAGTGATAAAGGACAACTATCGTCCAAAAATCTGTTGAGGGAAGTCAACGAGGCGGACTTGAAAGCGAGGCAAAATAGCAGGAAACAGATTTCAAGAGGTACCTTGGAATCGCCTGTAAAGCACAGGAAGAGGGGCACAACTTGGACAATGGTGCACTTGGCCAAAAAGGGCGTATGCGTTTTCTCCTGAATATATTCAGGAGAAAACGCATACGCCCTTTTTGGCCAAGCAAGCAAGCGGGCAATGCAAATCTGCACTACAAAGAAGTATCACTTCCCACCGGTCAAAAGGGACATCCACAAAATGTGTAAAAACCAGAAAGGCAAGACAGGCCCTGGAGAACTGGGAGCCTTGTTATGCTGATGGGCGGGATGTAAATTGCCAACTGCCTCACTGGAGGAGTGCATTGTGTTCCCTAAAACAAGTAAACAACAGAGCTACAGAGCCAAGGCCACTTCCAGTCTAGGGAATATACCTTGGGAAAACTGAAAATCAATAAGAAAGAGCCACCTCCAAATTTAGGGCTGCACTGACTACAAGAACCTCAACTTGGGTACACCTTAAATATCCCAGGAAATATAAAAATGGTTCAAAACATTGTGGTACTTACGTACGATGGAATATCCCTCAGCCATGAAATCAATGTCATAAGACCAGTAGCAGCAAAGTGAGTGGATTCAGGTACGATGATTCTAAGTGAAATAAGTCACACAGAAAAAGAAACTTATCATAAGATATCACTTATGAAGATCCTGTAAACATGGCTACACGTGAATTGAGTTAGGAAAGGGAACAGAGTCTCACATTTAGAAAACACTCTTATGCCTGCATAAAGGGGAAGGAGAGGTGGGGTGATGCATAAAACCAGAGTTTGATATAAGCACAGGGACCGTTTCAAAAACCAACTTTGGAATTGACAAGACCGACACCTTCCTCAGTGAAAGAGACTCAAAACCCCATATTTCCCACAGAGGAATATATCTGACTAGTAAGAATCTTAAAACCTATGTATTGATATGTCTCCATAAGGGAATCAAGTGTGTCTAGAGTGGCATAAACATGGCAGCGAGAATCAGCTCAAACCCACTATAAAAAGGAATTTCAAAAGCAAAACCAAAAAACAGGGAAATTCTTTACAATTCCTTCAGGGTGTCTGAGGAAACCTGGAAAGACCCTATCTACAATGACAGCTGGATGTGGCATAAGGCTGGACACTTGGGACTGAGAGGATTGGTGAGATTGGGTGAGCGAATGCAGACCCTTTCAAGCAATAATGCATGGCCCCCATTCCATGGGTCCCAACTCTCCATGTTCAAGGGAATATTACTACAGCTATAACATGTACAGGAAACCTAGAGAATGGACACACTGTGAATACGAAAGGTTTCTAAAACTCAACGAATAGTCCCTCTCCTGATGCTCCAGTTTGACTTTCCAACTGCCTTACTATCAATCTCCCAACTTGGAGAGACAGGCCCTTTAACCTCCTGGTATGCACAGGTTCCCAATTTGGCAGAGGATGGAAGGGACGAGGGAGAACCCATGAGAGAGTAGCTGTTAGGCATTTGGACGGGCACATGTCACTCTAATTTCCCGGCAGGAAGAAGAATTAACCAAAGTCTCAGCCACCCACCGGGAACCAGTATAGGACATGATCCAAAATTTTGGACTTGCGTTCAGCTCACAAAAAACGAGTTGAGAAATGGAGCTCAGGGGCACAGCAATTCACAAACTGGCAGAGTGATAAAGGACAACTATCGTCCAAAAATCTGTTGAGGGAAGTCAACGAGGCGGACTTGAAAGCGAGGCAAAATAGCAGGAAACAGATTTCAAGAGGTACCTTGGAATCGCCTGTTAAGCACAGGAAGAGGGGCACAACTTGGACAATGGTGCACTTGGCCAAAAAGGGCGTATGCGTTTTCTCCTGAATATATTCAGGACAAAACGCATACGCCCTTTTTGGCCAAGCAAGCAAGCGGGCAATGCAAATCTGCACTACAAAGAAGTATCACTTCCCACCGGTCAAAAGGGACATCCACAAAATGTGTAAAACCCAGAAAGGCAAGACAGGCCCTGGAGAACTGGGAGCCTTGTTATGCTGATGGGCGGGATGTAAATTGCCAACTGCCTCACTGGAGGAGTGCATTGTGTTCCCTAAAACAAGTAAACAACAGAGCTACAGAGCCAAGGCCACTTCCAGTCTAGGGAATATACCTTGGGAAAACTGAAAATCAATAAGAAAGAGCCACCTCCAAATTTAGGGCTGCACTGACTACAAGAACCTCAACTTGGGTACACCTTAAATATCCCAGGAAATATAAAAATGGTTCAAAACATTGTGGTACTTACGTACGATGGAATATCCCTCAGCCATGAAATCAATGTCATAAGACCAGTAGCAGCAAAGTGAGTGGATTCAGGTACGATGATTCTAAGTGAAATAAGTCACACAGAAAAAGAAACTTATCATAAGATATCACTTATGAAGATCCTGTAAACATGGCTACACGTGAATTGAGTTAGGAAAGGGAACAGAGTCTCACATTTAGAAAACACTCTTATGCCTGCATAAAGGGGAAGGAGAGGTGGGGTGATGCATAAAACCAGAGTTTGATATAAGCACAGGGACCGTTTCAAAAACCAACTTTGGAATTGACAAGACCGACACATTCCTCAGTGAAAGAGACTCAAAACCCCATATTTCCCACAGAGGAATATATCTGACTAGTAAGAATCTTAAAACCTATGTATTGATATGTCTCCATAAGGGAATCAAGTGTGTCTAGAGTGGCATAAACATGGCAGCGAGAATCAGCTCAAACCCACTATAAAAAGGAATTTCAAAAGCAAAACCAAAAAACAGGGAAATTCTTTACAATTCCTTCAGGGTGTCTGAGGAAACCTGGAAAGACCCTATCTACAATGACAGCTAGATGTGGCATAAGGCTGGACACTTGGGACTGAGAGGATTGGTGAGATTGGGTGAGCGAATGCAGACCCTTTCAAGCAATAATGCATGGCCCCCATTCCATGGGTCCCAACTCTCCATGTTCAAGGGAATATTACTACAGCTATAACATGTACAGGAAACCTAGAGAATGGACACACTGTGAATACGAAAGGTTTCTAAAACTCAACGAATAGTCCCTCTCCTGATGCTCCAGTTTGACTTTCCAACTGCCTTACTATCAATCTCCCAACTTGGAGAGACAGGCCCTTTAACCTCCTGGTTTGCACAGGTTCCCAATTTGGCAGAGGATGGAAGGGACGAGGGAGAACCCATGAGAGAGTAGCTGTTAGGCATTTGGACGGGCACATGTCACTCTAATTTCCCGGCAGGAAGAAGAATTAACCAAAGTCTCAGCCACCCACCGGGAACCAGTATAGGACATGATCCAAAATTTTGGACTTGCGTTCAGCTCACAAAAAACGAGTTGAGAAATGGAGCTCAGGGGCACAGCAATTCACAAACTGGCAGAGTGATAAAGGACAACTATCGTCCAAAAATCTGTTGAGGGAAGTCAACGAGGCGGACTTGAAAGCGAGGCAAAATAGCAGGAAACAGATTTCAAGAGGTACCTTGGAATCGCCTGTAAAGCACAGGAAGAGGGGCACAACTTGGACACTGGTGCACTTGGCCAAAAAGGGCGTATGCGTTTTCTCCTGAATATATTCAGGAGAAAACGCATACGCCCTTTTTGGCCAAGCAAGCAAGCGGGCAATGCAAATCTGCACTACAAAGAAGTATCACTTCCCACCGGTCAAAAGGGACATCCACAAAATGTGTAAAAACCAGAAAGGCAAGACAGGCCCTGGAGAACTGGGAGCCTTGTTATGCTGATGGGCGGGATGTAAACTGCCAACTGCCTCACTGGAGGAGTGCATTGTGTTCCCTAAAACAAGTAAACAACAGAGCTACAGAGCCAAGGCCACTTCCAGTCTAGGGAATATACCTTGGGAAAACTGAAAATCAATAAGAAAGAGCCACCTCCAAATTTAGGGCTGCACTGACTACAAGAACCTCAACTTGGGTACACCTTAAATATCCCAGGAAATATAAAAATGGTTCAAAACATTGTGGTACTTACGTATGATGGAATATCCCTCAGCGATGAAATCAATGTCATAAGACCAGTAGCAGCAAAGTGAGTGGATTCAGGTACGATGATTCTAAGTGAAATAAGTCAAACAGAAAAAGAAACTTATCATAAGATATCACTTATGAAGATCCTGTAAACATGGCTACACGTGAACTGAGTTAGGAAAGAGAACAGAGTCTCACATTTAGAAAACACTCTTATGCCTGCATAAAGGGGAAGGAGAGGTGGGGTGATGTATAAAACCAGAGTTTGATATAAGCACAGGGACCGTTCCAAAAACCAACTTTGGAATAGACAAGACCTACACCTTCCTCAGTGAAAGAGACTCAAAACCCCATATTTCCCGCAGAGGAATATATCTGACTAGTAAGAATCTTAAATCCTATGTATTGATATGTCTCCATAAGGGAATCAAGTGTGTCTAGAGTGGCATAAACATGGCAGCGAGAATCAGCTCAAACCCACTATAAAAAGGAATTTCAAAAGCAAAACCAAAAAACAGGGAAATTCTTTACAATTCCTTCAGGGTGTCTGAGGAAACCTGGAAAGACCCTATCTACAATGACAGCTGGATGTGGCATAAGGCTGGACACTTGGGACTGAGAGGATTGGTGAGATTGGGTGAGCAAATGCAGACCCTTTCAAGCAATAATGCATGGCCCCCATTCCATGGGTCCCAACTCTCCAGGTTCAAGGGAATATTACTACAGCTATAACATGTACAGGAAACCTAGAGAATGGACACACTGTGAATATGAAAGGTTTCTAAAACTCAACGAATAGTCCCTCTCCTGGTGCTCCAGTTTGACTTTCCAACTGCCTTACTATCAATCTCCCAACTTGGAGAGACAGGCCCTTTAACCTCCTGGTTTGCACAGGTTCCCAATTTGGCAGAGGATGGAAGGGACGAGGGAGAACCCATGAGAGAGTAGCTGTTAGGCATTTGGACGGGCACATGTCACTCTAATTTCCCGGCAGGAAGAAGAATTAACCAAAGTCTCAGCCACCCACCGGGAACCAGTATAGGACATGATCCAAAATTTTGGACTTGTGTTCAGCTCACAAAAAACGAGTTGAGAAATGGAGCTCAGGGGCACAGCAATTCACAAACTGGCAGAGTGATAAAGGACAACTATCGTCCAAAAATCTGTTGAGGGAAGTCAACGAGGCGGACTTGAAAGCGAGGCAAAATAGCAGGAAACAGATTTCAAGAGGTACCTTGGAATCGCCTGTAAAGCACAGGAAGAGGGGCACAACTTGGACAATGGTGCACTTGGCCAAAAAGGGCGTATGTGTTTTTTCCTGAATATATTCAGGAGAAAACGCATACGCCCTTTTTGGCCAAGCAAGCAAGCGGGCAATGCAAATCTGCACTACAAAGAAGTATCACTTCCCACCGGTCAAAAGGGACATCCACAAAATGTGTAAAAACCAGAAAGGCAAGACAGGCCCTGGAGAACTGGGAGCCTTGTTATGCTGATGGGCGGGATGTATATTGCCAACTGCCTCACTGGAGGAGTGCATTGTGTTCCCTAAAACAAGTAAACAACAGAGCTACAGAGCCAAGGCCACTTCCAGTCTAGGGAATATACCTTGGGAAAACTGAAAATCAATAAGAAAGAGCCACCTCCAAATTTAGGGCTGCACTGACTACAAGAACCTCAACTTGGGTACACCTTAAATATTCCAGGAAATATAAAAGTGGTTCAAAACTTTGTGGTACTTACGTACGATGGAATATCCCTCAGCCATGAAATCAATGTCATAAGACCAGTAGCAGCAAAGTAAGTGGATTCAGGTACGATGATTCTAAGTGAAATAAGTCACACAGAAAAAGAAACTTATCATAAGATATCACTTATGAAGATCCTGTAAACATGGCTACACGTGAACTGAGTTAGGAAAGAGAACAGAGTCTCACATTTAGAAAACACTCTTATGCCTGCATAAAGGGGAAGGAGAGGTGGGGTGATGCATAAAACCAGAGTTTGATATAAGCACAGGGACCGTTTCAAAAACCAACTTTGGAATAGACAAGACCTACACCTTCCTCAGTGAAAGAGACTCAAAACCCCATATTTCCCACAGAGGAATATATCTGACTAGTAAGAATCTTAAAACCTATGTATTGATGTGTCTCCATAAGGGAATCAAGTGTGTCTAGAGTGGCATAAACATGGCAGCGAGAATCAGCTCAAACCCACTATAAAAAGGAATTTCAAAAGCAAAACCAAAAAACAGGGAAATTCTTTACAATTCCTTCAGGGTGTCTGAGGAAACCTGGAAAGACCCTATCTACAATGACAGCTGGATGTGGCATAAGGCTGGACACTTGGGACTGAGAGGATTGGTGAGATTGGGTGAGCAAATGCAGACCCTTTCAAGCAATAATGCATGGCCCCCATTCCATGGGTCCCAACTCTCCATGTTCAAGGGAATATTACTACAGCTATAACATGTACAGGAAACCTAGAGAATGGACACACTGTGAATACGAAAGGTTTCTAAAACTCAACGAATAGTCCCTCTCCTGGTGCTCCAGTTTGACTTTCCAACTGCCTTACTATCAATCTCCCAACTTGGAGAGACAGGCCCTTTAACCTCCTGGTTTGCACAGGTTCCCAATTTGGCAGAGGATGGAAGGGACGAGGGAGAACCCATGAGAGAGTAGCTGTTAGGCATTTGGACGGGCACATGTCACTCTAATTTCCCGGCAGGAAGAAGAATTAACCAAAGTCTCAGCCACCCACCGGGAACCAGTATAGGACATGATCCAAAATTTTGGACTTGCGTTCAGCTCACAAAAAACGAGTTGAGAAATGGAGCTCAGGGGCACAGCAATTCACAAACTGGCAGAGTGATAAAGGACAACTATCGTCCAAAAATCTGTTGAGGGAAGTCAACGAGGCGGACTTGAAAGCGAGGCAAAATAGCAGGAAACAGATTTCAAGAGGTACCTTGGAATCGCCTGTAAAGCACAGGAAGAGGGGCACAACTTGGACAATGGTGCACTTGGCCAAAAAGGGCGTATGCGTTTTCTCCTGAATATATTCAGGAGAAAACGCATACGCCCTTTTTGGCCAAGCAAGCAAGCGGGCAATGCAAATCTGCACTACAAAGAAGTATCACTTCCCACCGGTCAAAAGGGACATCCACAAAATGTGTAAAAACCAGAAAGGCAAGACAGGCCCTGGAGAACTGGGAGCCTTGTTATGCTGATGGGCGGGATGTAAATTGCCAACTGCCTCACTGGAGGAGTGCATTGTGTTCCCTAAAACAAGTAAACAACAGAGCTACAGAGCCAAGGCCACTTCCAGTCTAGGGAATATACCTTGGGAAAACTGAAAATCAATAAGAAAGAGCCACCTCCAAATTTAGGGCTGCACTGACTACAAGAACCTCAACTTGGGTACACCTTAAATATCCCAGGAAATATAAAAATGGTTCAAAACATTGTGGTACTTACGTACGATGGAATATCCCTCAGCCATGAAATCAATGTCATAAGACCAGTAGCAGCAAAGTGAGTGGATTAAGGTACGATGATACTAAGTGAAATAAGTCACACAGAAAAAGAAACTTATCATAAGATATCACTTATGAAGATCCTGTAAACATGGCTACACGTGAACTGAGTTAGGAAAGAGAACAGAGTCTCACATTTAGAAAACACTCTTATGCCTGCATAAAGGGGAAGGAGAGGTGGGGTGATGCATAAAACCAGAGTTTGATATAAGCACAGGGACCGTTTCAAAAACCAACTTTGGAATAGACAAGACCTACACCTTCCTCAGTGAAAGAGACTCAAAACCCCATATTTCCCGCAGAGGAATATATCTGACTAGTAAGAATCTTAAATCCTATGTATTGATATGTCTCCATAAGGGAATCAAGTGTGTCTAGAGTGGCATAAACATGGCAGCGAGAATCAGCTCAAACCCACTATAAAAAGGAATTTCAAAAGGAAAACCAAAAAACAGGGAAATTCTTTACAATTCCTTCAGGGTGTCTGAGGAAACCTGGAAAGACCCTATCTACAATGACAGCTGGATGTGGCATAAGGCTGGACACTTGGGACTGAGAGGATTGGTGAGATTGGGTGAGCAAATGCAGACCCTTTCAAGCAATAATGCATGGCCCCCATTCCATGGGTCCCAACTCTCCAGGTTCAAGGGAATATTACTACAGCTATAACATGTACAGGAAACCTAGAGAATGGACACACTGTGAATATGAAAGGTTTCTAAAACTCAACGAATAGTCCCTCTCCTGGTGCTCCAGTTTGACTTTCCAACTGCCTTACTATCAATCTCCCAACTTGGAGAGACAGGCCCTTTAACCTCCTGGTTTGCACAGGTTCCCAATTTGGCAGAGGATGGAAGGGACGAGGGAGAACCCATGAGAGAGTAGCTGTTAGGCATTTGGACGGGCACATGTCACTCTAATTTCCCGGCAGGAAGAAGAATTAACCAAAGTCTCAGCCACCCACCGGGAACCAGTATAGGACATGATCCAAAATTTTGGACTTGCGTTCAGCTCACAAAAAACGAGTTGAGAAATGGAGCTCAGGGGCACAGCAATTCACAAACTGGCAGAGTGATAAAGGACAACTATCGTCCAAAAATCTGTTGAGGGAAGTCAACGAGGCGGACTTGAAAGCGAGGCAAAATAGCAGGAAACAGATTTCAAGAGGTACCTTGGAATCGCCTGTAAAGCACAGGAAGAGGGGCACAACTTGGACAATGGTGCACTTGGCCAAAAAGGGCGTATGCGTTTTCTCCTGAATATATTCAGGAGAAAACGCATACGCCCTTTTTGGCCAAGCAAGCAAGCGGGCAATGCAAATCTGCACTACAAAGAAGTATCACTTCCCACCGGTCAAAAGGGACATCCACAAAATGTGTAAAAACCAGAAAGGCAAGACAGGCCCTGGAGAACTGGGAGCCTTGTTATGCTGATGGGCGGGATGTAAATTGCCAACTGCCTCACTGGAGGAGTGCATTGTGTTCCCTAAAACAAGTAAACAACAGAGCTACAGAGCCAAGGCCACTTCCAGTCTAGGGAATATACCTGGGGAAAACTGAAAATCAATAAGAAAGAGCCACCTCCAAATTTAGGGCTGCACTGACTACAAGAACCTCAACTTGGGTACACCTTAAATATCCCAGGAAATATAAAAATGGTTCAAAACATTGTGGTACTTACGTACGATGGAATATCCCTCAGCCATGAAATCAATGTCATAAGACCAGTAGCAGCAAAGTGAGTGGATTCAGGTACGATGATTCTAAGTGAAATAAGTCACACAGAAAAAGAAACTTATCATAAGATATCACTTATGAAGATCCTGTAAACATGGCTACACGTGAACTGAGTTAGGAAAGAGAACAGAGTCTCACATTTAGAAAACACTCTTATGCCTGCATAAAGGGGATGGAGAGGTCGGGTGATGCATAAAACCAGAGTTTGATATAAGCACAGGGACCGTTCCAAAAACCAACTTTGGAATAGACAAGACCTACACCTTCCTCAGTGAAAGAGACTCAAAACCCCATATTTCCCGCAGAGGAATATATCTGACTAGTAAGAATCTTAAAACCTATGTATTGATATGACTCCATAAGGGAATCAAGTGTGTCTAGAGTGGCATAAACATGGCAGCGAGAATCAGCTCAAACCCACTATAAAAAGGAATTTCAAAAGCAAAACCAAAAAACAGGGAAATTCTTTACAATTCCTTCAGGGTGTCTGAGGAAACCTGGAAAGACCCTATCTACAATGACAGCTGGATGTGGCATAAGGCTGGACACTTGGGACTGAGAGGATTGGTGAGATTGGGTGAGCAAATGCAGACCCTTTCAAGCAATAATGCATGGCCCCCATTCCATGGGTCCCAACTCTCCAGGTTCAAGGGAATATTACTACAGCTATAACATGTACAGGAAACCTAGAGAATGGACACACTGTGAATACGAAAGGTTACTAAAACTCAATGAATAGTCCCTCTCCTGGTGCTCCAGTTTGACTTTCCAACTGCCTTACTATCAATCTCCCAACTTGGAGAGACAGGCTCTTTAACCTCCTGGTTTGCACAGGTTCCCAATTTGCCAGAGGATGGAAGGGACGAGGGAGAACCCATGAGAGAGTAGCTGTTAGGCATTTGGATGGGCACATGTCACTCTAATTTCCCGGCAGGTAGAAGAATTAACCAAAGTCTCAGCCACCCACCGGGAACCAGTATAGGACATGATCCAAAATTTTGGACTTGTGTTCAGCTCACAAAAAACGAGTTGAGAAATGGAGCTCAGGGGCACAGCAATTCACAAACTGGCAGAGTGATAAAGGACAACTATCGTCCAAAAATCTGTTGAGGGAAGTCAACGAGGCGGACTTGAAAGTGAGGCAAAATAGCAGGAAACAGATTTCAAGAGGTACCTTGGAATCGCCTGTAAAGCACAGGAAGAGGGGCACAACTTGGACAATGGTGCACTTGGCCAAAAAGGGCGTATGCGTTTTCTCCTGAATATATTCAGGAGAAAACGCATACGCCCTTTTTGGCCAAGCAAGCAAGCGGGCAATGCAAATCTGCACTACAAAGAAGTATCACTTCCCACCGGTCAAAAGGGACATCCACAAAATGTGTAAAAACCAGAAAGGCAAGACAGGCCCTGGAGAACTGGGAGCCTTGTTATGCTGATGGGCGGGATGTAAATTGCCAACTGCCTCACTGGAGGAGTGCATTGTGTTCCCTATAACAAGTAAACAACAGAGCTACAGAGCCAAGGCCACTTCCAGTCTAGGGAATATACCTTGGGAAAACTGAAAATCAATAAGAAAGAGCCACTTCCAAATTTAGGGCTGCACTGACTACAAGAACCTCAACTTGGGTACACCTTAAATATCCCAGGAAATATAAAAATGGTTCAAAACATTGTGGTACTTACGTACGATGGAATATCCCTCAGCCATGAAATCAATGTCATAAGACCAGTAGCAGCAAAGTGAGTGGATTCAGGTACGATGATTCTAAGTGAAATAAGTCACACAGAAAAAGAAACTTATCATAAGATATCACTTATGAAGATCCTGTAAACATGGCTACACGTGAACTGAGTTAGGAAAGAGAACAGAGTCTCACATTTAGAAAACACTCTTATGCCTGCATAAAGAGGAAGGAGAGGTGGGGTGATGCATAAAACCAGAGTTTGATATAAGCACAGGGACCGTTTCAAAAACCAACTTTGGAATTGACAAGACCGACACCTTCCTTAGTGAAAGAGACTCAAAACCCCATATTTCCCGCAGAGGAATATATCTGACTAGTAAGAATCTTAAAACCTATGTATTGATATGTCTCCATAAGGGAATCAAGTGTGTCTAGAGTGGCATAAACATGGCAGCGAGAATCAGCTCAAACCCACTATAAAAAGGAATTTCAAAAGCAAAACCAAAAAACAGGGAAATTCTTTACAATTCCTTCAGGGTGTCTGAGGAAACCTGGAAAGACCCTATCTACAATGACAGCTGGATGTGGCATAAGGCTGGACACTTGGGACTGAGAGGATTGGTGAGATTGGGTGAGCAAATGCAGACCCTTTCAAGCAATAATGCATGGCCCCCATTCCATGGGTCCCAACTCTCCAGGTTCAAGGGAATATTACTACAGCTATAACATGTACAGGAAACCTAGAGAATGGACACACTGTGAATACGAAAGGTTTCTAAAACTCAACGAATAGTCCCTCTCCTGGTGCTCCAGTTTGACTTTCCAACTGCCTTACTATCAATCTCCCAACTTGGAGAGACAGGCCCTTTAACCTCCTGGTTTGCACAGGTTCCCAATTTGGCAGAGGATGGAAGGGACGAGGGAGAACCCATGAGAGAGTAGCTGTTAGGCATTTGGACGGGCACATGTCACTCTAATTTCCCGGCAGGAAGAAGAATTAACTGAAGTCTCAGCCACCCACCGGGAACCAGTATAGGACATGATCCAAAATTTTGGACTTGCGTTCAGCTCACAAAAAACGAGTTGAGAAATGGAGCTCAGGGGCACAGCAATTCACAAACTGGCAGAGTGATAAAGGACAACTATCGTCCAAAAATCTGTTGAGGGAAGTCAATGAGGCGGACTTGAAAGCGAGGCAAAATAGCAGGAAACAGATTTCAAGAGGTACCTTGGAATCGCCTGTAAAGCACAGGAAGAGGGGCACAACTTGGACAATGGTGCACTTGGCCAAAAAGGGCGTATGCGTTTTCTCCTGAATATATTCAGGAGAAAACGCATACGCCCTTTTTGGCCAAGCAAGAAAGCGGGCAATGCAAATCTGCACTACAAAGAAGTATCACTTCCCACCGGTCAAAAGGGACATCCACAAAATGTGTAAAAACCAGAAAGGAAAGACAGGCCCTGGAAAACTGGGAGCCTTGTTATGCTGATGGGCGGGATGTAAATTGCCAACTGCCTCACTGGAGGAGTGCATTGTGTTCCCTAAAACAAGTAAACAACAGAGCTACAGAGCCAAGGCCACTTCCAGTCTAGGGAATATACCTTGGGAAAACTGAAAATCAATAAGAAAGAGCCACCTCCAAATTTAGGGCTGCACTGACTACAAGAACCTCAACTTGGGTACACCTTAAATATCCCAGGAAATATAAAAATGGTTCAAAACATTGTGGTACTTACGTACGATGGAATATCCCTCAACCATGAAATCAATGTCATAAGACCAGTAGCAGCAAAGTGAGTGGATTCAGGTACGATGATTCTAAGTGAAATAAGTCACACAGAAAAAAGAAACTTATCATAAGATATCACTTAGGAAGATCCTGTAAACATGGCTACACGTGAAATGAGTTAGGAAAGAGAACAGAGTCTCACATTTAGAAAACACTCTTATGCCTGCATAAAGGGGAATGAGAGGTGGGGTGATGCATAAAACCAGAGTTTGATATAAGCACAGGGACCGTTTCAAAAACCAACTTTGGAATAGACAAGACCTACACCTTCCTCAGTGAAAGAGACTCAAAACCCCATATTTCCCGCAGAGGAATATATCTGACTAGTAAGAATCTTAAAACCTATGTATTGATATGTCTCCATAAGGGAATCAAGTGTATGTAGAGTGGCATAAACATGGCAGCGAGAATCAGCTCAAACCCAGTATAAAAAGGAATTTCAAAAGCAAAACCAAAAAACAGGGAAATTCTTTACAATTCCTTCAGGGTGTCTGAGGAAACCTGGAAAGACCCTATCTACAATGACAGCTGTATGTGGCATAAGGCTGGACACTTGGGACTGAGAGGATTGGTGAGATTGGGTGAGCAAATGCAGACCCTTTCAAGCAATAATGCATGGCCCCCATTCCATGGGTCCCAACTCTCCAGGTTCAAGGGAATATTACTACAGCTATAACATGTACAGGAAACCTAGAGAATGGACACACTGTGAATACGAAAGGTTTCTAAAACTCAACGAATAGTCCCTCTCCTGGTGCTCCAGTTTGACTTTCTAACTGCCTTACTATCAATCTCCCAACTTGGAGAGACAGGCCCTTTAACCTCCTGGTTTGCACAGGTTCCCAATTTGGCAGAGGATGGAAGGGACGAGGGAGAACCCATGAGAGAGTAGCTGTTAGGCATTTGGACGGGCACATGTCACTCTAATTTCCCGGCAGGAAGAAGAATTAACCAAAGTCTCAGCCACCCACCGGGAACCAGTATAGGACATGATCCAAAATTTTGGACTTGCGTTCAGCTCACAAAAAACGAGTTGAGAAATGGAGCTCAGGGGCACAGCAATTCACAAACTGGCAGAGTGATAAAGGACAACTATCGTCCAAAAATCTTTTGAGGGAAGTCAACGAGGCGGACTTGAAAGCGAGGCAAAATAGCAGGAAACAGATTTCAAGAGGTACCTTGGAATCGCCTGTAAAGCACAGGAAGAGGGGCACAACTTGGACACTGGTGCACTTGGCCAAAAAGGGCGTATGCGTTTTCTCCTTAATATATTCAGGAGAAAACGCATACGCCCTTTTTGGCCAAGCAAGCAAGCGGGCAATGCAAATCTGCACTACAAAGAAGTATCACTTCCCACCGGTCAAAAGGGACATCCACAAAATGTGTAAAAACCAGAAAGGCAAGACAGGCCCTGGAGAACTGGGAGCCTTGTTATGCTGATGGGCGGGATGTAAATTGCCAACTGCCTCACTGGAGGAGTGCATTGTGTTCCCTAAAACAAGTAAACAACAGAGCTACAGAGCCAAGGCCACTTCCAGTCTAGGGAATATACCTTGGGAAAACTGAAAATCAATAAGAAAGAGCCACCTCCAAATTTAGGGCTGCACTGACTACAAGAACCTCAACTTGGGTACACCTTAAATATCCCAGGAAATATAAAAATGGTTCAAAACATTGTGGTACTTACGTACGATGGAATATCCCTCAGCCATGAAATCAATGTCATAAGACCAGTAGCAGCAAAGTGAGTGGATTCAGGTACGATGATTCTAAGTGAAATAAGTCACACAGAAAAAGAAACTTATCATAAGATATCACTTATGAAGATCCTGTAAACATGGCTACACGTGAACTGAGTTAGGAAAGAGAACAGAGTCTCACATTTAGAAAACACTCTTATGCCTGCATAAAGGGGAAGGAGAGGTGGGGTGATGCATAAAACCAGAGTTTGATATAAGCACAGGGACCGTTTCAAAAACCAACTTTGGAATAGACAAGACCTACACCTTCCTCAGTGAAAGAGACTCAAAACCCCATATTTCCCACAGAGGAATATATCTGACTAGTAATAATCTTAAAACCTATGTATTGATGTGTCTCCATAAGGGAATCAAGTGTGTCTAGAGTGGCATAAACATGGCAGCGATAATCAGCTCAAACCCACTATAAAAAGGAATTTCAAAAGCAAAACCAAAAAACAGGGAAATTCTTTACAATTCCTTCAGGGTGTCTGAGGAAACCTGGAAAGACCCTATCTACAATGACAGCTGGATGTGGCATAAGGCTGGACACTTGGGACTGAGAGGATTGGTGAGATTGGGTGAGCAAATGCAGACCCTTTAAAGCAATAATGCATGGCCCCCATTCCATGGGTCCCAACTCTCCAGGTTCAAGGGAATATTACTACAGCTATAACATGTACAGGAAACCTAGAGAATGGACACACTGTGAATACGAAAGGTTTCTAAAACTCAACGAATAGTCCCTCTCCTGGTGCTCCAGTTTGACTTTCCAACTGCCTTACTATCAATCTCCCAACTTGGAGAGACAGGCCCTTTAACCTCCTGGTTTGCACAGGTTCCCAATTTGGCAGAGGATGGAAGGGACGAGGGAGAACCCATGAGAGAGTAGCTGTTAGGCATTTGGACGGGCACATGTCACTCTAATTTCCCGGCAGGAAGAAGAATTAACCAAAGTCTCAGCCACCCACCGGGAACCAGTATAGGACATGATCCAAAATTTTGGACTTGCGTTCAGCTCACAAAAAACGAGTTGAGAAATGGAGCTCAGGGGCACAGCAATTCACAAACTGGCAGAGTGATAAAGGACAACTATCGTCCAAAAATCTGTTGAGGGAAGTCAACGAGGCGGACTTGAAAGCAAGGCAAAATAGCAGGAAACAGATTTCAAGAGGTACGTTGGAATCGCCTGTAAAGCACAGGAAGAGGGGCACAACTTGGACAATGGTGCACTTGGCCAAAAAGGGCGTATGCGTTTTCTCCTGAATATATTCAGGAGAAAACGCATACACCCTTTTTGGCCAAGCAAGCAAGCGGGCAATGCAAATCTGCACTACAAAGAAGTATCACTTGCACCGGTCAAAAGGGACATCCACAAAATGTGTAAAAACCAGAAAGGCAAGACAGGCCCTGGAGAACTGGGAGCCTTGTTATGCTGATGGGCGGGATGTAAATTGCCAACTGCCTCACTGGAGGAGTGCATTGTGTTCCCTAAAACAAGTAAACAACAGAGCTACAGAGCCAAGGCCACTTCCAGTCTAGGGAATATACCTTGGGAAAACTGAAAATCAATAAGAAAGAGCCACCTCCAAATTTAGGGCTGCACTGACTACAAGAACCTCAACTTGGGTACACCTTAAATATCCCAGGAAATATAAAAATGGTTCAAAACATTGTGGTACTTATGTACGATGGAATATCCCTCAACCATGAAATCAATGTCATAAGACCAGTAGCAGCAAAGTGAGTGGATTCAGGTACGATGATTCTAAGTGAAATAAGTCACACAGAAAAAAGAAACTTATCATAAGATATCACTTAGGAAGATCCTGTAAACATGGCTACACGTGAACTGAGTTAGGAAAGAGAACAGAGTCTCACATTTAGAAAACACTCTTATGCCTGCATAAAGGGGAATGAGAGGTGGTGTGATGCATAAAACCAGAGTTTGATATAAGCACAGGGACCGTTTCAAAAACCAACTTTGGAATAGACAAGACCTACACCTTCCTCAGTGAAAGAGACTCAAAACCCCATATTTCCCGCAGAGGAATATATCTGACTAGTAAGAATCTTAAAACCTATGTATTGATATGTCTCCATAAGGGAATCAAGTGTATCTAGAGTGGCATAAACATGGCAGCGAGAATCAGCTCAAACCCAGTATAAAAAGGAATTTCAAAAGCAAAATCAAAAAACAGGGAAATTCTTTACAATTCCTTCAGGGTGTCTGAGGAAACCTGGAAAGACCCTATCTACAATGACAGCTGTATGTGGCATAAGGCTGGACACTTGGGACTGAGAGGATTGGTGAGATTGGGTGAGCAAATGCAGACCCTTTCAAGCAATAATGCATGGCCCCCATTCCATGGGTCCCAACTCTCCAGGTTCAAGGGAATATTACTACAGCTATAACATGTACAGGAAACCTAGAGAATGGACACACTGTGAATACGAAAGGTTTCTAAAACTCAACGAATAGTCCCTCTCCTGGTGCTCCAGTTTGACTTTCTAACTGCCTTACTATCAATCTCCCAACTTGGAGAGACAGGCCCTTTAACCTCCTGGTTTGCACAGGTTCCCAATTTGGCAGAGGATGGAAGGGACGAGGGAGAACCCATGAGAGAGTAGCTGTTAGGCATTTGGACGGGCACATGTCACTCTAATTTCCCGGCAGGAAGAAGAATTAACCAAAGTCTCAGCCACCCACCGCAAGCCAGTATAGGACATGATCCAAAATTTTGGACTTGCGTTCAGCTCACAAAAAACGAGTTGAGAAATGGAGCTCAGGGGCACAGCAATTCACAAACTGGCAGAGTGATAAAGGACAACTATCATCCAAAAATCTCTTGAGGGAAGTCAACGAGGTGGACTTGAAAGCGAGGCAAAATAGCAGGAAACAGATTTCAAGAGGTACGTTGGAATCGCCTGTAAAGCACAGGAAGAGGGGCACAACTTGGACAATGGTGCACTTGGCCAAAAAGGGCGTATGCGTTTTCTCCTGAATATATTCAGGAGAAAACGCATACGCCCTTTTTGGCCAAGCAAGCAAGCGGGCAATGCAAATCTGCACTACAAAGAAGTATCACTTCCCACCGGTCAAAAGGGACATCCACAAAATGTGTAAAAACCAGAAAGGCAAGACAGGCCCTGGAGAACTGGGAGCCTTGTTATGCTGATGGGCGGGATGTAAATTGCCAACTGCCTCACTGGAGGAGTGCATTGTGTTCCCTATAACAAGTAAACAACAGAGCTACAGAGCCAAGGCCACTTCCAGTCTAGGGAATATACCTTGGGAAAACTGAAAATCAATAAGAAAGAGCCACTTCCAAATTTAGGGCTACACTGACTACAAGAACTTCAACTTGGGTACACCTTAAATATCCCAGGAAATATAAAAATGGTTCAAAACATTGTGGAACTTACGTACGATGGAATATCCCTCAGCCATGAAATCAATGTCATAAGACCAGTAGCAGCAAAGTGAGTGGATTCAGGTACGATGATTCTAAGTGAAATAAGTCACACAGAAAAAGAAACTTATCATAAGATATCACTTATGAAGATCCTGTAAACATGGCTACACGTGAACTGAGTTAGGAAAGAGAACCGAGTCTCACATTTAGAAAACACTCTTATGCCTGCATAAAGAGGAAGGAGAGGTGGGGTGATGCATAAAACCAGAGTTTGATATAAGCACAGGGACCGTTTCAAAAACCAACTTTGGAATAGACAAGACCTACACCTTCCTCAGTGAAAGAGACTCAAAACCCCATATTTCCCACAGAGGAATATATCTGACTAGTAATAATCTTAAAACCTATGTATTGATGTGTCTCCATAAGGGAATCAAGTGTGTCTAGAGTGGCATAAACATGGCAGCGATAATCAGCTCAAACCCACTATAAAAAGGAATTTCAAAAGCAAAACCAAAAAACAGGGAAATTCTTTACAATTCCTTCAGGGTGTCTGAGGAAACCTGGAAAGACCCTATCTACAATGACAGCTGGATGTGGCATAAGGCTGGACACTTGGGACTGAGAGGATTGGTGAGATTGGGTGAGCAAATGCAGACCCTTTAAAGCAATAATGCATGGCCCCCATTCCATGGGTCCCAACTCTCCAGGTTCAAGGGAATATTACTACAGCTATAACATGTACAGGAAACCTAGAGAATGGACACACTGTGAATACGAAAGGTTTCTAAAACTCAACGAATAGTCCCTCTCCTGGTGCTCCAGTTTGACTTTCCAACTGCCTTACTATCAATCTCCCAACTTGGAGAGACAGGCCCTTTAACCTCCTGGTTTGCACAGGTTCCCAATTTGGCAGAGGATGGAAGGGACGAGGGAGAACCCATGAGAGAGTAGCTGTTAGGCATTTGGACGGGCACATGTCACTCTAATTTCCCGGCAGGAAGAAGAATTAACCAAAGTCTCAGCCACCCACCGGGAACCAGTATAGGACATGATCCAAAATTTTGGACTTGCGTTCAGCTCACAAAAAACGAGTTGAGAAATGGAGCTCAGGGGCACAGCAATTCACAAACTGGCAGAGTGATAAAGGACAACTATCGT